>NW_016980236.1:0-867 GCF_001483705.2 Eufriesea mexicana | reverse complement strand
GGTTAGGTTAGGATAGCTCCGTCTTTTGTGATATACGCTGATATTCGGCGGACATCTGCGCTCTACTGTGCTTTAATATGCCCTGCTCGGCTCAGGGGATGCAAGCAATAGTGGTAGCGTCACGTTTGTTTGAGTTACGTCACGTTTGTTTATGTAACGATTGGTTAGATGAGTAGAGGGTTCCTTCGACTTTTGTGCAATGCACTGCTACTCGGTGGACTTCTTCGCTCTACTGTGCTCCGGTATATCATGCTTGGCTCTGTGAATGCCAGTAACAGCGGGCTCGGCACTTTATGTTGAGTTATGTTAGGTCTGGTTTTGATAAAGTTGGTTAGGTTAGGAGTGGATAGCGTTGCCTTTTGTGCTATACACTGCTATTTGGTGACTTCTGCTCTCTACTGTGCTCCAGTTTGTCCTGCTTGGCTCTGTGGGCGCATGTAATAGCGGTCTCGGCGCGTCAGGTAGTGATATGTTACGCTTGCTTAGGTCACGCTAGCTTTGGCTAGGTTTGGTTAGCTTCGTCTTCTCTGTTATTCACTGCGATTCTGAGGATTTCCGCGCTCTACTCCCCTCTTTATGTTATGCTTGGCTCTGCAGATGCCAGCAATATTGGTTGGGTCACGTTAGACCGACTTAGGCTACGTCTGGCTTTGTTACGTTTGTTACGTTTGGCCATGGCAGGAGAGGATATCATTGACTCTTGCGCTATATACAGTTTTTCGGTGTACTTCCGCTCTATTCCGTTCTCTAATACGCTATGTCTTCCTCCGCGGAGGCCAGTAACTGTCGTCTCCGCAGGTTAGATTATGTTAGGCGACGTTTGGTTTGGTTACGTTAGTTTGGGTTAGGTTTGGATAGCTTTGGCGC
>NW_016980235.1:0-954 GCF_001483705.2 Eufriesea mexicana | reverse complement strand
CGGAGAGCAAGGTTGAGTTAGGCTACGTTCGGTTTGGTTACGATAGCCTGGGTTAGCTTAGGACAGGTTTGACATACATGGTATACTCTTCTTCGGTGGATTTCTGGGCTCTACTGTGCTCTGATACATTCTGCAGGCTATGGGAAGGCCAGCATTGGTGGTCTCGGCACGTTAGGTTGAGTTAGGCTACGTTTGGTATGGTTATGCTTGTTTGTGTTATGTGTGGATAGCATTGGCTTCGTGGTGAACACGATTATTCGGTGGATTTCTGCACACTTCGGTGCTGTACTATATTCTGCTTGGCCCTGGCGAGTTCAGAAATAGTGTGCTAGGCACGTTAGGCCAAGTTAGGTTACGTTTGGTTATGTTATGTTCGGTTAGGTTAGGCTAAGCTTAGTCAGCATGTCTCTGACGTTTGCTCTATACACTGAAATGCGGTCGATTTCAACGCCCCTGCGCCCTAATATACTTTGCTCGACGCTGGACGGCCGGGAATAGCGGTCGCAGCAATTAAGGTTCGGACTGTCTACATTTGGTTAGGTTGGGTCATGTTATTTTCGTTTAGGATTACTCCGACTTTTGTGCTATACACTGAAGTTTGGAGGCTTTCTGCGCTCTAATGTGCTCTACTATATTCTGCTTGTGTCTTTGGATGCCAGAAATAGTGGTCTAGGCACGTTGTGTTGGGTTAGGTGGGTTTGGTTTTATTAAGTTTGGACAGGTTAGGGTACCATAAGGCACACTTTTGTGCCATACACTGCTATCCGGAGTATTTCTACGTTATACGGTGTTCTACTATGCTCAGCTCGACTCTGGGGGACAGTAATATTGGTCTCGACACATAAGGTTGCGTTAGGTTGCGTTCTGTTATGTTACGTTAGGATAGGTTAGGATGGGATAGCATCGACTTTTGTGGTATACACTGCTGGCCGGTGGATTTCTGCGCTTTACATT
>NW_016980234.1:0-936 GCF_001483705.2 Eufriesea mexicana | reverse complement strand
TTTATGCCAGAAAGTTAGATCTCCAGTATAGTAGACGAAAATGTTAAGAAAATTGTATTTTCACCCTCATTCTATATCAATGCAATTTCTATAGCACTCAAAAAGGATCTTTCCTCCTTTCTTATGCAAGGAAGTCAGCTCACAACGATATTAGTCGAAAATGTTAGAGAAATTGAATTTTCCAGCAAGGTTCTGTTGCATTACAATGTCTATAGCACCCCACCAGAATCTTTTCTCCTTATTTATGCAAGAAAGTTATCTCACAACGATATTAGTAGAAAATGTCAGTAAAATTGTATTTTCCAGCAAGATACCATAGCATTGCAATGGCCATAGCACGCCAATAGATTCTACCAACCTTAATTATGCAAAACAGATAGTTCACCACGATATTAGTCGAAAATGTCAACAAAAGTGTGCTTTCCAGCCAAATTGTATAGCACTGCGACGGCTATAGAACGCCAATTGAGTCTTTCATCCTTATTTATGCAAGAAGGTTAGATCACCACGATATTAGTAGAAAATGTCAATAAAATTGAATTTGCCATACAGATTCTATAGCGTTGCAATGGCAATAGCGCGCCAATATAATCTTTCCTCATTATATATGCAAGGAAGCTAGTTCACCGCGATACTAGTCGTAAATGTCTATAAAACTGAATTTTCCAGGAAGATTCTATGGCATTTTTTTTTTAATAGTAAGGCCGACAGCCCGCCAATAGAATCTTTCATACTTGTTTATACAAGAAAGCTCGAAAATGTCAACAAAATTGAACTTTCCAGCTATATTCTATAGCATTCCCGTGGCTATACCACGCCAATAGAATCTTCCATCCTTATTTATGCCAGAAAGTTAGCACGCCAGTATAGTAGTCGAAAATGTTAACAAAATTGTATTTTCAGCCACATTCTATATCAATGCAATTTCTAAAGCAC
>NW_016980233.1:0-882 GCF_001483705.2 Eufriesea mexicana | reverse complement strand
GGATAACTTTGACTTTAGTGCCATAGTCTGCCATTCGTTTGATTCCTGTGCCATATAGTGCTCTAATGCTTTCAGCTTGGCTCTGGGAATGCCAGCAATAGTGGCCTCTGCACGATACGATGTGTCAGGTTACGTTCGGATGTGTTGGATCGGGCCAAGTTTTGTAAGGGTAGCATTAAATTTCGCGCTGTTCACTGCTATTCGTTGGATTTCTGCGCTCTACTGTGCCCTAGTATGTCCTGGTGAGCCCTTGGGATGGCAGCAATGGAGGTCTAGGCACGTTAGGTTGTATTAGGCAATGTTTGGTTATGCTCTGTTGGTTCGGGTTTGGCTTGGGTGTCTTTGATTCTTCTGATGCACGCCGCGATTATATGGATTTCTGCGTTCTACTCTCCGCTAATGCTCCGCTAATGCGTTCTGCTTTACTCTGGGGTGGCCAGCAATTGCGTTCCCGTCACATTAGGTTGAGTGTGGTTACGTTTTGTAATGTTACGATTTGTTAGGTAAGGAGGTGTAGCTTTGCCTTTGGTGCTGTATTCTGCTTTTAGGAGGATTTCTGCGCCCTACAGTGCTCAAATGTTTTCAGCTAGACTGTGGCACGGCCAGTAGGTGTCGACTCGGCACGTTATGAAGAGTCATGTTACGTTCGGTTACGTTTGGTTAAGCTACGTTTGGTAAGTGTTGCACTAAATTTTGTCCTTGATATTCGTTGGAATCCTGCGCTGCACTGTGCTCTAGTATGCCCTGCTTGTCTCTGTGGAGGGCAGCAATATCGGTCTCGGCATCTTAGGTTAAGTCATGCTATGTTTGTCCTTGTTTTGTTGCTTTAGGTTAGGTTTGGTTAGCGTTGACATTTCCGATATGCACTGCGATTCTATGTAT
>NW_016980232.1:0-1020 GCF_001483705.2 Eufriesea mexicana | reverse complement strand
GACCTGACCTGACCTCACCTGACCTGACCTCACCAGACCCGACCTTGCTTGGCCTGACCTGACTTCGCCTGACATCACCTGACCTGACCTCACCAGACCCGAACTTGCTTGGCCATCTGACCTGACCTGACCTGGTATGACATGACCTGATCTGAAGTGAACTGACCTCAACAGGCCTGACCTGACCAGGCATGATCTGGCCTGGCCTGACCTTACCAGACCTGACCTGACCTGACATGACCTGACATGAACTGACCAGGCCTGACCTGACCTGACCTGACCTGACACGACCTGGCCTCGTCTGGCGCGACTTGGCCTGACCTGACCTGACCTGACCAGACCTGATATGACATGACCTGATCGGAAGTGAACTGACCTCAACAGACCTGACCTTATCAGGCATGATCAGGCCTGGTCTGACCTTACCAGACATGACCTGACCTAAACTGACCTGACACGACCTGGCCTCGTCTGGCAAGACTTGGCCTGACCTGACCTGATATGACATGACCTGATCTGAAGTGAACTGACCTCAACAGACCTGACCTGACCAGGCATGATCTGGCCTAGCCTGACCTTACCAGACCTGACCTGACCTGACACGACCTGGCCTCGTCTGGCAAGACTTGGCCTGACCTGACCTGATATGACATGACCTGATCTGAAGTGAACTGACCTCAACAGACCTGACCTGACCAGGCATGATCTGGCCTAGCCTGACCTTACCAGACCTGACCTGACCTGACACGACCTGGCCTCGTCTGGCAAGACTTGGCCTGACCTGACCTGATATGACATGACCTGATCTGAAGTGAACTGACCTCAACAGACCTGACCTGACCAGGCATGATCTGGCCTAGCCTGACCTTACCAGACCTGACCTGACCTGACACGACCTGGCCTCGCATGGCCTGACCTGTCCTTACCTGACCTGACCTGACATGACCAGACCTGACATCACCTGACCTTGCCAGACCTGGCCTGAACTGACCTTACCTGACTGATCTGACCTTACCTGAC
>NW_016980231.1:0-577 GCF_001483705.2 Eufriesea mexicana | reverse complement strand
AATGATTCTATTGTCGTGCTATTTCCATTGCAATGCTACAGGATCTGACTGGAAAATTTAGTTCTATTGACATTTTCGGCTAATATCGCGGTGAGCTAACCTCCTTGCATAAAGAAGGAGGAAAGATACTACTTGCGCTCTATCCCCGTTGCAGTGCTACAGAAACTGGCTGGAGAATTCAATTTCATTGACATTCTCGTATAATATCGTGGTCATGTGTAACTTTCTTGCTTAAATAAGTAGGAAATATTCTATTGTCGCGCTATTTCCATTGCAATGCTAGAGAAGCTGGCCCGAAAATTTAATTTTATCGACGTTTTTGGCTAATATCGCGGTGAGCTAACCTCCTTGCATAAATAAGGAGGAAAGTTGCTTTTGGCGTGATATGGCCATTGTAGCGCAATAGAATCTGGCTGGAAAATCCACTTTTATTGACATTTTCGAATGATATCATGGTGAGGTAACTTCCGTGCATATGTAAGGAGGAAAGATACTATAGGCGTGCTATAGCCGCTGCAATACAATAGAATCTGGCTGGAAGATTCAATTTCATTGACATTGTCGTCTAATATCGGGT
>NW_016980230.1:0-813 GCF_001483705.2 Eufriesea mexicana | reverse complement strand
AAGTGGTAGATATAATAACCTAACCTATCCGAACGTGGCCGAACTGAATATAATGTTCCAAGAATAGCATCGCTGGTATCCTCAGAGACAAGCAGGGCACGTTAAAACTATCCAGAGCACAGGAATCCACTGAATGGCTGTGTATAGCACGAAAGTCAAAATTACCCTATCCTAACCTAGCCAAACGTAACATAACCATACGTAATATATCTCAGCTTTAGGTGCAGGGACCACTATTGCTGGCATCGGCAGGGCCAGGCGGATCATAATAGAAAACAGTATAGCGCGGAACCTATCCTAGCATAACCCTGACCAACATAACCCAACCAAACTTTGCTCAACTCGATCTAACGTGCCGTGACCACTATTGCCCGACTCCCATAGACGGGCAGAGTATAGTAGTGTAATGTAGAGCGCGGAAATCTACCGCAACGTAGTGACTATCAAAAAGTCCATGCCACTCTATCCTAACTTACCCAAACGTAACATGACCAAACGTAGCTCTACGAAACATATCGAGCCACGACCACTATTGCTGGACTACCCAGAGTCGAGCAGATAAGGGTAGAGCACAGTAGGGCAGGGAAATCCTCCGAATAGCAGTGTATACGGCGAAAGACGAAGCTATCCAGACCTAACCGAAACCAACATATACCCAACCAAAGGTAGCCTAACTCAAATTAACGAGCCGAGACCACTACTGCAGGCCTCGCCTGAGCCGAGCAGGGTACAGTAATGCAATCTAGGGCATTGAAATCCGCCGAATATTGGTGTATAGCGCAAAGTCAGAGCTATCATATCCTACCCTAACCA
>NW_016980229.1:0-658 GCF_001483705.2 Eufriesea mexicana | reverse complement strand
ATTAAAGTGCTGCGACCACTGTTTCTGTACTCCCCTCGGCCAAGCAGAATATAGTAGAGCATAATAGGGCGTAGAAATATGTCAAATACCAGTTTATACACAGTAAGTCAAAGCTATCCTGACCATACCTCTCCAAACGTAATACAAACAGTCGCAACCTAACCTACCATAACGTGCCGAGGCCGCTATTGCAGGCCGCCCCGGAGCCAAGCAGAATATACTGGAGCACAGCAGATCACAGTAATTCAGCACATTGGAATGTATAACACAAGAGTCAAAGATATCCTAACCTAACCATTCCTAACCTTACCAAACCGAGCGTAAACTAACTAAACGTAACGTGCCAAGGCCACTATTGCTGACATCCCGAGAGACAATCGAATGCTAGATTAGGTAGAGCAACGCATAACGCAGATATCGACCGAATAGCGTTGTATAGCAGAAATGGCAAAACAGTTCCTGCAAAACTTAACCTAACCTAACCTGCCAAACGTACCATAACGCAGCCTAAAGTGCAGCGACCACCATTGCTGGCGTCCCCAGGGGCAAGCAGATAACGGTAGAGCACATTAGGGCGCAGAAGTCCATAGAATAACAGTGTTGAGCACAAAAGTCTACGCTATCCAAACCAGGCCCAACCAAACGAAACCCCACCGAA
>NW_016980228.1:0-946 GCF_001483705.2 Eufriesea mexicana | reverse complement strand
ACATTCATACGTACGTACATCCATACATGCATACATCCATACATGCATACATCCATACATCCACCCAACCATACATCCATCCATTCATACATACAAACATTCATGCATCCATATATCCAAAGATCCATCCATCCACACCTCCATCCATGCATACATCCATTAATCCATACATCCATACATATATACATCCATTCATTCACACATCCATACATCCACACATCCATACATCCATCCAAACATTTACATACATTCATCCATACATCCCCACAACCATACTTCCATAAATGCATCCATTCGTACGTCCATCATTCGATACATCCATCCATCCACACAACCATACATGCAGACAGCCATACATCCGTACATTCATACTTCCGAACATCCGTCCATTCATACCTCAATCCATCCATACATCCATCAATCCAAACAACCATTCATCCATACATACATCCATCCATACGTCCATCTTTCCATACATCCATCCATCCATACATCCACCCATCCATACATCCATCGAACAATACATCAATCCGTCCATACAAGCACCCTTCCATAAACCCATCGATCCATACATCTATACATCCATACATGCATACATCCATACATTCTTTAATCCATACATCCATTCATACATACACACATACATGCATACATCCATACATTCTTACACCCATACATCCATACATACGTACATGCATACATACATACATACACACATCAATACATGCATACATCCATCCGTAAATCCATACACCCGTATATCCATAAATTCGTACATCCATACGTCCATACATCCATACATCCATCCATACATACAACCATACCATAATTCATCCATACATCCGTTCTTCCGTACATCCATTCACCCGTACATCCGACCATTCACACCTCAATCCATCCATACGAACATCCATCCATACGTCCATCAATCCATACATCCATCCAT
>NW_016980227.1:0-607 GCF_001483705.2 Eufriesea mexicana | reverse complement strand
GGTTCGTTACTTTGAGCTATGCTGCGTTCGGTTATGTTACGTTTGGTGAGATAAGGGTACGATGGTTTAGTCTTTCGTGTTATTCACTGCTATCTGTGGGTTTCTGCGCTACGCCGTGTTCTGATATATCCTGCTTGGCTCTGTGGCTGCCCGAAATATTGATTTCGGCACTTTAGGTTGAGTTACGTTACATCTAGCTAGGTTAGGTTATGGCAGGTTGAGATAGGATACCTCCGACAATTGGCTATATCAGGTTGAGATAGGATACCTCCGACAATTGGCTATACACTGCAATACCGTGGGTACCTCCGCTGTGCACAAGCACATTTTGCGTGTCTCTGTCGAGGCCAGCAATAGTGGTACCGTCATGTAAGTTTAGTTTAGGTTACGTTTGCCTCTGCTACATTTGGCTAGGTTAGGATATGCTACTTCGTCTTTTGCGCAATACACCGATATTCGCTGGGTCCCCACGGTCTAATGTGTTATAATATGCACTGATCCTCTCTGGGAAGGCCACTAATAGTGGTCTCGGCACGTTAGGTTCAGTAAGATTACGTTTCGTTTGGTTAGATTAGGAAGTTTCGGTTAGGGTTTCTTTGACTTTTAT
>NW_016980226.1:0-459 GCF_001483705.2 Eufriesea mexicana | reverse complement strand
TAAATATTATAAATATATATAAAATATACTAAATTAAAATTTATTAATATTAAAGAAATCAATAAATGTTAAGGTCATAAAGCTACTAAATGGAATGGAAAATTAAATCTTAAATTTTTCATTTTATTTCATTAATATTCTGAATAATATAAAATTATTAATATGTTATTAAAATTAAATGAACTTAATTGAAATTTAATAATTATATGAATAGATATAAATAAAATAATTGAATAGAATAAAATTATATAATAAAGTATTGATGTATTTAAATAACATATAATAACTATTATAAAATTAAATAACAAAGATGAAGATGCAATTATTTTTTTTTAATTTAGTACCTTATGTATATAAAATGCTATAATTAATAAACCAAATAATATAAAATTTAAAATGTAATAATTAAATTCTAAAAATAAACAATAATTACTAATAGATACAAATTTTATATAAGTT
>NW_016980225.1:0-532 GCF_001483705.2 Eufriesea mexicana | reverse complement strand
GGATTCATGGAATATCACCAGAGTAGAGCTATAAGGGGCCAATAATTATATTTTTTAGCGATAGGAAGTTGAAGCAGGAATACAAATATGTAAGATATGATATTTGTATTGTATTTTAGGCCGGCTATCTGAATCACATACAAGATAGAAATAAAGTTTGGGGAAATGAAGATGGCTGATGGAAATATGAGAGACTGCATTTGTATCAAGATAGAAAGATGTGTGGCATCGATATGCAATTATGAGGATCACTGAAAAGATGGAGAATGGACATTTGGTAAGTGTTATAAATGCTAAGGATAAATTGTATATAGAGTGTAAATACTGTATTAATGCACAAATGTGTACAAATATTTATAGGAACATGGAAGCTATAAAAGCAGCTGTAATAATTTAAATGTGGCACATGGAATTGATTGTGCGAATAAAGCCAACATTAAAAGGAGAGATAATAGGTACGTTTTTCCTTCTGATGATTATTTAAGAAAAGAATCATTTGGTTGACTGATTTGTAAGTGACTAAAGATTTAAT
>NW_016980224.1:0-799 GCF_001483705.2 Eufriesea mexicana | reverse complement strand
CGTGCCGAGGCCACTATTGCTGGACTCCCCACAGTCAAGCTGAATATACTAGAACCCAGTGGAACGCAGAAATCCGCCGCATTGCAGCGTGTAGCACAAAAGTCAAAGCAACCATATCGTAACATAACCAAACGTAACCTAACTCAACATAACGTTCCGCGGCCACTATTTCTGGCCTCCCCAAACCAAAGAAGAACACACGAGAGCTCAGCAGAGCGCAGGTAACCTCAGCAGTGCAGTGCACACTACAAAAGTGGAAGATCCCCTTACCTAACCTGCTCCAAACTAAACTATGTAAACGTAGTGTAGCTCACCATAACGCGATGAAACCGTTACTGCTGGAATCCTCAGAGCCAAGCAGGACATTCCACAGTAGAAGGCAGAAATCCAACGGAGAGCAGTGTGTAGCACAAAAGTCGAAGTAACATATCCTAAGCTAGCCAAACATAACGTATACAAACGTAACGCAAGCAAGCATAACACGACGAGACCACCACTGCTGGCCTCCACAGAAGCAAGTAGAAGCTACTGTAGCACAGTAGAACGCGGAAATACTCCGCATTGCAGTGAATAGCACAAAACCCGTAGCTGCGCCATCCTAACCTGTCGAAACGTAATCTTACCGAACGTAGAATAACACAACGTAACGTGCCGCGACCAGTGCTCCTGGCCTCTCCAGAGACAAGCAGAAAATAAGAGTACGCAGTAGAGCGCAGAAATGCGCGGATTGCAGTGCATAGCACAAAAGTCTGAACTATCCCCTCATAACCTCTCCAAACGTAACATAACCGCACGTAGC
>NW_016980223.1:11299-11789 GCF_001483705.2 Eufriesea mexicana | reverse complement strand
CATCCATACACCCATCCATCCATACATCCATCGATCCATACATACATCCATCCATACATCCATACACCAATCCATCAATCCATCATTACATCCATACGTACACCAATATATACATCCATACATAGAACCATACATTCATCCAAACAAACATCCATACAAACGTACATGCATACATCCATACATACATACAAACATACATACAAGCATCCATACATACATCCATGCATACATCCATGTATACACTCAGACATACATCCATGCATACATCCATACATACATCCATACAGCCATCCATCCATCCATCCATCCATACATCCATCCTTCCATACACCCATCCATCCATACATCCATCGATCCATACATATATCCATCCGTACACCCATCCACGAATCCATCAATCTATTAATACATCCATACATACACCAATACATACATACATACATCCTTACATCCATAAATCCATACATCCATACATTCGTACATCCATACA
>NW_016980223.1:6907-8110 GCF_001483705.2 Eufriesea mexicana | reverse complement strand
CGATCCATACATATATCCATCCGTACACCCATCCACGAATCCATCAATCTATTAATACATCCATACATACACCAATACATACATACATACATCCTTACGTCCATAAATCCATACATCCATACATTCGTACATCCATACATCCATACATCCATACACCCATACATCCATACATATATGCATCTATACATCCATACATATGTCCATCCATACATCCATCCACCCGTACCTCCATCCATCTATACATCCACACATACATACATTCATACATACAATCTTACATACATCCTTACATACATCCATACATACATAAATACAAACATCCGTACATACATCCATGCATACATCCGTTCATTCATCCATACAAACATCCGTACATACATCCGTTCTTCCATCCATCCACGCATACACTCATCCACCCACACATCCATACATCCATGCATCCGTATATCCATACATTCGTATATCCATACATCCATACATATCCATACATACATGAATACATACATACATGCATTCACCCATACATTCAACCATTTATACGTCCACACATACATCCTTAAATACATCCATACATGCATCCATACATACATCCACACAAACACCCATACATACATCCATGCGTACAACCATACATACAACCTTACATGCATCCATGCATACATCCGTACATACATGCGTACAAACATCCATACATACATCCGTTCTTCCGTACATCCAACCATCCATTCATCTACGCACACAATCATACATCCATGCAACCGTACGTCCAAATTTTCGTACATCCATAAACCCATACATCCAAACATCCATACATCCATACATCCGTACATCCGTTCATCCATTCCTCAATCCATCCATACATCCGTCCATCCAGACAACCGTTAATCCATACACACATACATCCATACTTCTACCTTTCCACACATCCATCCACCCATACATCCAACCATCCATACATTCATCGAACCATACATCCCTCCATCCATACACGCACCCATCCATACATCCATCGTTCCATACATCTATCCATCCATACATCCATACATACATAAATCCATACATCCGTACATCCGTACATCCATACATTCCTACGTCCATACATGCACACATACATACATCCATAAATCCGTCCAACCATACAACCATCCATCCATACATATATCTATACGTATATCCCCACATCCATACATACACCCACACACA
>NW_016980223.1:0-430 GCF_001483705.2 Eufriesea mexicana | reverse complement strand
CACCCATACGTTCATCCATCAATACATCCGTACATACATCCATACACATCCGTTCTTCCGTCCATCCAAGCATCCATTCATCCACGCACACATCCATACGACCTTGCATCCGTACATCCATCCTTCCATTCCTCAATCCATCCAGACAACCGTTAATGCATACAAACATCCATCCATACATCCATCGTTCCACACAACCATCCATCCATACATCCACCCAACCATACAAGCAGCCTTCCATACATCCATCGTTCCATACATCCATCCATCCTTACATCCATACATACATACATCCATACATCCATACATACGTAAATTCATACATTCCTACGTCCATACATCCACCCATCCATACATCGATCGATCTATACATCCATCCATCCATACATCCACCCACCAATCCATCCATCCATCCATTCTTCCACACATA
>NW_016980222.1:332-800 GCF_001483705.2 Eufriesea mexicana | reverse complement strand
GAAACCTAACCTAACATGGCCTAACCTATCCCAGCTAGCCTAGCTTAACCTAACCTAACATAATCTAACCCAACCAATCCCAACCTAACCTAATCAAACCTAACCGAAGCTCACCTATCCTATCCTAACATATCGCAAGCTAACCTAACCTAACCTGACCTAACATAATCTAACCTGACCTGACCTGAGCTGTCCTGGCCTGACCTGACCTGCACTGACCTGGCATGTCCTGGGCTGGCAAGACCAGACATGGCCTGTCCTGACATGACCTGTCCGGAAGTAAACTCCCCGGACCTGACCTGAACAGACCTGACGTGACCTGGCCTGTCCTGACCTGACCTGACCCGACCCGACCAGTCTCGAACTGCCCGGACACGTCATGACCAGACGTGACATGACCTGACCTGATCTGAGAAGGCCAGACCTGACCAGACCTGCCCTGACCTGACATGAACTAACTGACCTGAC
>NW_016980222.1:0-241 GCF_001483705.2 Eufriesea mexicana | reverse complement strand
CTAACTTTGAAAACCTATCCTAGCCAAGCCTACCCAAGATTTAGCAAACCAAACATAACCAAACCCAACCTACCCAAACTTTTCCTTACCTAACATTACGAAACCTAACCTAACACGACCTAACCAAACCTAGCAAACCTAGCTTAATCTATCCTAACATAACCTAACCCAACCAATTCTAACCTAACCTAATCAAACCTAACCTAAACTCAACTACCCTAACCTAACCTATCGCAAGCAA
>NW_016980221.1:0-855 GCF_001483705.2 Eufriesea mexicana | reverse complement strand
AATACTTACGTAGCAGGACTGAGTACAGCCATCGTCACAGTAACGTTGGTGTTAGATTAATTTCTTGACCTACATATTAAGGTCTGCAGCAATTCTAGAATTTACAATGCATGGTACCGATATGACTAGATACATTTATAATTGCGAGTACGGTACAGAGTACATATACTTACAGAGCACTGCTATCGTTGTATTAACCTGCTCAATGATGATTTATGTTTCATTGCAATCCTAGAATGGCAAATTACAGATCCCTTATATCGCTAGACGTTTACAATTCAAATAGCAGGACACAGAACAGCAGCCACCACGGTAACGTAAGAGTTGGATTAATTTGTTCACTGATTCTTTAGATTCTAAAGCAACTCATGAATAGTCATCGTGGAGTACTGATATGTCTAGAGAAATGTACAATTGACAGTGCATCGCTTAGTACATCCACGAAGAGAACATACATGACATTGGGAAAATCTGTTCACTTATGGTTTAAAAACCCTATCTACTCTAGAATGAGAAGATACAGATCATTATCCCGTAAATTAACAACTGACAACACAGTACCGTGTACGGCCATTATTACAGTACTGAGTACGTTGGACTACCTTATTCACTGACGGTATATATTCCAATCAAATTTTAGAACTCGGAATGCATATTATTATTATGGCTAGAGACATTCAAACCTGACGGAAAGGTACATAGTACATAAAAAAACAGAGCACTGTAACCGTTCGATTAATGTGTTCAGTGATGATTCATATTCTGTAGCTATTCTAGAATGGAAAGCGAGTGACCCGTTATCCCTAGGGATGTCAGCAATTGACAACACATCACGGACTACAGCAATCAACGCAG
>NW_016980220.1:0-603 GCF_001483705.2 Eufriesea mexicana | reverse complement strand
AACGTTGAGTTAGCGTATGTTTGTTTACGCAGAGATCCATAGATTAACAGCGTATATCACAAATGTCAAAGACACCCTATCCTAACCAAACCAAACGCAACATATTCGAACGTAAGCGAACTGAAGCTAACGTGCCTAGGACACTACTGCTAGCCTCCCCAGGGACTATCAGAATAAGCTAGGGAACGGTAGAGCTCAGAAACCCGCTGCATTGCAGTGCATAACAAGAGAGTTTAGAGAGTCAAGGGCAACGAATTCCTACATGAACTAACCTAAACCAACCAAACGTAGCGTAGCTCAACGTAACGTAGCGAGACCACTATTCCTGGCTTCCCCATATCCAAGCAGGACATACTAGAGCGCAGTAGGGCGCAGAAATCCACCGAACAACAGAGTATAGCACAAAAGTCAAAGGAACCCGGCCATAACTTTGCCAAACGTAACACAACGGAACGCAACAGAACTAAGGCCAACGTGCCGACGACATTACGGCTGGCCTCCCCAACGCCATGTAGAACATACTGGAGCACAGGATAGCGTAGAAATGCACCGAATGACTGTGTATAGCGCAAAGGCCAAGGCTGTCCTATCCTAACATAACCA
>NW_016980219.1:0-620 GCF_001483705.2 Eufriesea mexicana | reverse complement strand
AGCCGAACTCAAAGCAACATGCCACGGCCACCATTGCCCGCGTCCCGTGAGTCACGCAGAGTGTATCAGAGCAATGTAGAGCGTAGGAATCCTCGGAATACCAGTAGTGTATAGCACAAAAGAAGAACTTATCCCATCCTATCCAATCCAAGCGTAATATAAGCGGACGTCCCGTGACATAACTTAACGAGCCGAGACCAATACTGCTGGCCTCCCGAAAGCCAAGCAGAATATGCCAGAGCACAGCAGAGCGCAGAAGTCCACCGAATAACGGTGTGTAGCTTAAAAGTCGTAGCTGTCCTATCCTAACCATTCCAAACGTAACATAACCAAACGTTATATATCTCAACCTAACGTACCGAGAACACTGTTGCTGGCCTCACCAGAATCAAGCAAAACGTACTGCAGCACAGCTGAGCGCAGAAATCCGCCGAAAAGCTGTCTACACCAGAAAGTCAAAGCAACCCAAACCTAGCCCAAGCTAACGTAACATAACCAAACGCAGCCTAACTGAAACAAACCTGCCTAGAACACAATTACTGGACCCCCGGATTCGAGCAGAGTACAGTAGAGCTATGTAAAGCGTGGGAATCTTCCGAATAGCGGAGTACAGCACAAAC
>NW_016980218.1:1860-2164 GCF_001483705.2 Eufriesea mexicana | reverse complement strand
GAGCACAGTAGAGCGCAGAAATCCAACGAACAGCCGTGGATAACACAATAGTCAAAGACATCGAATACAAACCTTGCCCGACCTAGCCTAGCCAAACGTAACCTGACACAATCTATCGTGCTATGACCGCTACTGCTGGCCACAACAGGGTCGAGCAGGTTACAGTAGAGGAATGCAGAGACTAGGAGCCCTCCGAATGGCGGTTTATATCACAAAAGTCAAAGATACCCTGTCCTATCCTGTCCAAACGTAATATAACCGAACGTAATATAGCTCAAACTAACGTGTCGAGAGCACTATTGCC
>NW_016980218.1:0-715 GCF_001483705.2 Eufriesea mexicana | reverse complement strand
CTGACGAGCCGTGACCGATATTTCTGGCCTCCCAAGTGCCAGCCAGAACATTCTAGAGCACAGTAGAGCGCAGAAATCTATCGAACAGCAGTGTATACCGCGAAATGCGAAGCTATGCACACCTAACCCAAACCAACATAACGAAACCAAACGTAGCATAACTCACCCTAACGTGTTGCTACCAGTATTGCCGGCCACCTAAGAGCCAAGCAGAGCGTATTAGAGGAGAGCAGGCCGCAGAAATCCATAGAATCGCAGTGTACATGAGAAAAGGCGAAACTATCCAAACCTAACCGAAGCAAACATAACATTGCCAAATGTATCGTCTCAAAACCTAATGGGCCGAGACCACTTTCACTGGCATCCACGGAGCGAAGCAGAGATTTCTAGAGCACAGTAGAACGCAGAAGTGCACCGCATTACAGTTTACAAGGCAGAAATCAAAGATACACTAGCCTAACCCAAACAAACCGAACCTAACCAATCGTTACCTAACTCGAGCTAACGTGCCGAGATCACTCTTGCCGTCTTTACTCAAGCTGAGCGGAACATATTATAGTACTGTATAGCGTACAATTTCGTCGAACAGCTGCATATAGCACAAAAGTCAATGCTATCCCCTGCTACCCTAACAAAATGTAACAAAGCCAAACGTAGCCTAAATAAAACCAACGAGCCGAGACCGCTACTTCTGGCCTCCTCAGAGGCGAGCCGA
>NW_016980217.1:0-300 GCF_001483705.2 Eufriesea mexicana | reverse complement strand
ACATATGCCAGGAAGCTAGCTCATCACGATATTAGACGAAAATGTCAATAAAATTGACCTTTCAAGCCCGATTCTGCAGCAATGCAGTGGCTAACGCACGCCAAAAGGACCTTTCCTCCTTACTTATGCAAGGAACCTGGCTCACAACGATATTGGTCGAAAATGTCAATTAAATTGAATTTTCCAGCAAGATTCTATAGCATGGCTATGCTTTTTGCATGCCAACAGAATCTTTACTCCTGATATATGGAAGAAAGTAAGCTCACCACGATATTTCTCGAAAATGTCAATAAAATTGAA
>NW_016980216.1:0-929 GCF_001483705.2 Eufriesea mexicana | reverse complement strand
TTGCATAAATAAGGAGGAAAGGTACTATATGCGTGCTATAGCCATTGCAATGCACTGGAATCTGGATGGGAAATTCAATTTTATTGACATGTTCGACTAATATCGTGGTGAGGTAAGTCTCTCGCATAAATAAGGAGGATAGATCCTGTTGGCGTGCTATAGGCATTGCAATGCTATAGAATCTTGCTGGAAATCCCAATTTTATTGACATTTTCGACTAATATCGTGACGAGCCATCTTTCTTGCATAAATAAGGAAGAAGGATTCAATTGGAAGGCTATAGCCATTACAATGCTATAGAATCTGCCTGGAAAGTACAATTTTATTGACAGTTTCGACTAATATAGTTGTGAGCTTACTTTCTTGCATAAATAAGGAGGAGAAGATCCTATTGGAGTGCTAGAGGCATTGCAATGCTATTGAATCTTCCTGAAAAATTCAATTTTATTGACATTTTCGACTATTATCGTGGTGATCTAAGTCTCTCGCATAAATAAGGAGGAAAGATACTATTGGCGTACTATATGCTTTGCAATGCTATAGAATCTGGCTGGATAGTACAATTTTGTTGACATTTTCTACTATCATCGTGGTGAGCTACCTTCCTTGCATGGGTAATGGGGAATGATCCTTTTGGCGTGCTATAGCCATTGCAATGCCCTAGAATCTGTATCTGGTTGGAAGATTCAATTTTATTGACATTTTCGACTAATATCGTGATGAGACAAATTTCTTGCATAAATAAGGAAGAAGGACTCAATTGGCGCGCTATAGACATTGCAATGCTATTGAATCTGCCTGGAAAGCCCAATTTTATTGACAGTTTCGACTGACATCGTGGTGAGCTATCTTTTTTAAATTAACAAGGAGGGTAGATGTTTTTGGCGTGCTATAGCCATTGCATTTCTATAGTATCTGGATGGAATATT
>NW_016980215.1:0-623 GCF_001483705.2 Eufriesea mexicana | reverse complement strand
AGCATTTCAATACAATCTGAACGAAAAGTTCAATTTTATTTACATTTTCGCCTAGTATTGTGGAGAGCTAACCTGTCGGCGTAAAAAAGGAGGAAAGATTCTATTGATTTGCTATAGCTTTGCATTGCTATAGAATCAGACTGGACGGTTAAATTTTTTGGTCATTTTCGACTAATATCGTGATGAGAAATCTTTTCTGCCTAAATGCGAAGGAAAGGTTCTATAGGTTTGATATAGCCATTCATTGCATTGCTATAGAATCTGGCTGAAAAGTTTAATTTTATTTACATTTTCGTCTAGTATTGTGGTGAGCTAACCTGTCGGCGTAAATAAGGAGGAAAGATTCTATTGGTTTGCTATAGCTATTGCATTGCTATGGAATCAGACTGGAACGTTCAATTTTTTTGTCATTTTCGACTAATATCGTGGTGTGAAAGCTTTTCTGTATAAATGCGAAGGAAATGTTCTATAGGTTTTATATAGCCATAGCATTGCAATAGAATCTGACGGAAAAGTTTAATTTTATTGACTTTCTCGACTAAGGTCGTGGTGAGCATGGGTTTCCGCATAAACAAGGAGGAAAGATCTGATTCATTTGTTATAGCCATTGCATTGCAATAGAA
>NW_016980213.1:0-1028 GCF_001483705.2 Eufriesea mexicana | reverse complement strand
CCCAAACGTGGCATATACCAACATAACGTGACGAGACAAATATTGCTGGCATCCCAGAGTCATGAAGGAAACGCCAGAACGAAGTAGAGCGCAGAAAACGGAGGATAGCAGTGCATAGCACAAAAGTCTAAGCTATTCAATCCTAACTTAACCAAACGTAACGTAAGGATACGCAGCGGAACTAAACGTAACGTGCCGAGACCCGCAGTGCTGGCCTACCCAGGCCCAAGCAGAATATACTACAGCACATTAGAGCGCAGAAATAAACGGCACTGCAGTGTACAGCGCAAAAGTCTAAAGTATCCTGACCAAACCTGTCCTTACCTAACCTATCCGAACGTAGAGTAACTCAACATAACGTGACGCGTCCAATGTTTCTGGACACCCAGGAGCCAGAGAACATATTAGAGCACAGTCGAAAGCTGAAATCCGCCGAAAAGCAATATAAAGCACAGAACTCACGGCTATCGTATCCAAATCTCACCTAACCAAGCATAACCGTACGTATCCTTACTAACACTCTCGTGCCAAGGACACTATTGCTGGCCTCCCCAGAGCCAAGCAGAATATCCTAGAGCAGAGTAGAGAGCAGACGTCCACCGTACTGCAGCATATTACGCAAAAGTCAAAGATATCCTAAGCTAAAATGACATAACTTAACCCAACCAAACGTAGCCTAACTGAGCATAACTTGCCGCGACATCAATTAATGGCCTACGTGAAGTCAATCTAGTCAATCAATGCATACTGGAGCACATTAGAGCGCAGCAATCCAACGAAGAGCAGTGTATGGCACAAAAGTCGAAGTAACGTATCCAAAGCTAGACAAACGTAACGTAGCTCAAGCTAACTTGACGAGACCGCTATACCTGTTCTCCACAGATACAAGCAGAATGTACAAGAGCAGAGTACCGTCCAAAAATGCACCGCACAGCAACGATAGAGCCAAAGTCGAAGATATCCTACCCTAACGTGACACAACCTAACCAAACGGAACGTAGCATAGCTCAACATAGCGTGCCGCAACC
>NW_016980212.1:0-519 GCF_001483705.2 Eufriesea mexicana | reverse complement strand
GAAAATTCAATTTTATTGACATTTTCGAATAATATTGTGGTGCGCTACTTTTCTTGAATAAATTAGGAGGAAAGATACTTTTGGCGTGCTGTAACCATTGCAATGATATAGAATATGCCTGTCAGATTCAATTTTATTGACACTTTCGATTAATACCGTGGTGTGTGGTGAGCTAACTTGCTTGCATGCGTAAGGAGGAAAAAGCCTTTTGGAGTGCTATAGCCACCGCAATGCAGAAGATTCTGTCCGGAAAATTTAATTTTATTGACATTTTTGACTAATATCGTGGTGAGCCAGCTTCCTTGCATAAGTAAGGAGGAAAGATTTTTTGGCGTGCTGTAGCCATTGCAATGCTGCAGAATCGAGATGGAAAGTTTAATTTTATTGACATTTTCGACTAATATCGTGTTGAGCTAGCTTCCTTGCATAAGTATGGAAGAAAGATCCTTTTGGCGAACTATAGCCATTGCAATGGTGTAGAATGTGGCCGGAAAATTCAATTTTATTGACATTTTCGAG
>NW_016980211.1:0-595 GCF_001483705.2 Eufriesea mexicana | reverse complement strand
AGCGCAGAAAGCCACCAAATAGTAGTGCATAGCACGAAAGTCAAAGACACCCTGACCTAACCATACCTAACCAAACATAACCAAACGTAGAGTAATCAAACCGATCGTGCCGCGCTTATTGCTAGCTTCCCGAGACACAATCAGAATATAATAGAGCACAGTACAGTACAGAAGTTCATAGCATATTCGTGTTGAGCGCACATATCGAAGATAACCTAACCAAAGCCATCCAAACGTAACCTAACCAAACGTAACCAATCGCAAGCTCGCGTGCCGCGACCAGTAATGCTGCCCTCGAAACTGCCAAGCAGAACATAATACAGCAGATTAAAGCACATGAATCTATAGAACCGTTGTGTACAGCTGAAGAGTCGAAGCAATCCGAACCAAATCGGGGCAAGCATAACCGACCCAAGCGTATACTATCCCAACCTATCGTGCCGAGAGCGAAATTACTGGCTTACCAAGAGTCATGAAGAACATACTATAGCACAGTAGTGCGTAGAAACCCACCGAATAGCAGCGTACACCACGAAAGCCAAATCTATCCAAACCTATCTCAAAAGAGCATAATGTATCCAAACGTAACATAACC
>NW_016980210.1:0-353 GCF_001483705.2 Eufriesea mexicana | reverse complement strand
TCATGGTAGTTATTTTCTTATCAGCATTCGATAATGTTCTATATGTTTACCAATATGAGGTTAATTCAATTATTTTCTGCTATTTTTGTCGCCAGTCACTTATTGACATCGAGTATTTATTTGTATGATTACTGATAGTAGATAAGTGCAAATAATATTTTTTCTCAGTGTCGAAATTACGTTATTAACATCTTTTAACTTTATATATGATTACTGATAATAGATCAGATCTTATTTTATGTAGTTTAATAAATTTCATTATTCGCCACATTGCTACACTAAGATTATTTTCTATTTTGTAACTTTCGAAAATTTTGAGAAATTTCAATTTTCCCTGCATTGAAATGTAATGT
>NW_016980209.1:0-242 GCF_001483705.2 Eufriesea mexicana | reverse complement strand
AAACTGAACTTTCCGGCCAGATTCTATAGCATTGCAAAGGATATAGCAAGCCAACAGAATCTTCCCTCCTCGTTTATGCAAGAAAGATAACTCACCACGATATAAGTCGAAGGTGTCAATAAAATAGACTTTCGCATCCAGATTCTATAGCATTGCAATGGCAATAGCACGCCAATAGAATGTTTCAGCCTTATTTATGCAAGAACGGCAGCTCACCACGATATTGTACGAAAATGTTACTA
>NW_016980208.1:0-785 GCF_001483705.2 Eufriesea mexicana | reverse complement strand
GATAACAATTCCTACGCTTCGATCGATGCGTTTTATAACTGATTATCAAAATTCTGCAATTTTCCAATTAAAAACTGCGAAATTCCGAAACGAAGGATACCTAGGCACAAATATTTAATATAACGACGGGAAATTCCATAATTAATAACAAAAAAATTCCACGACACGGCAATTTCATAACGGAGGATACTGTAGCACAGAATTCCGAATTTTCCGATAAAACATCTCACTCCACGATGATTAATCGGCGCGATCGAAAATTGAACAAGGTACTAGAGATGTTTTCACGAATAATAGACTGGTAAAATAGATTCCTGTAGACAAAGTGCATCAATCCGATTCAAAATTGAAGAAAATTACATATACCTAAATTTTACTACGAATAATAGATCTGCAGAATAGACTAGTGTACACAAAGTGCATCGAGCAGGTCCAAAATTGAAGAAAATTCAAATTATAGACAAATTTTACTACGAATAATAGACCTGGGAAATAAACTCTAGCGCACAAAGTTAGTTGATCCGATCCAAAATTGATGAAAATTTAAATGCACGCAAATTTTACTACGAATGATAGATCTGCAGAATAGACTGGTGTACACAAAGTGCATTAGCCTGGTCCAAAATTGAACAAAATACCAACAATCCGAAACTCCAAGTATACTTAAATTTTGGTACGAATGTTAGACCTGGAGAACAATCTCGCGAAACTGTTATACACAACGTGCATCGGCCCGATCAAAAATTGAAGAAAATCCAATTATACTTAAATTTTACTACGTATAA
>NW_016980207.1:0-535 GCF_001483705.2 Eufriesea mexicana | reverse complement strand
ATGGAATTCTGCGCTTTACTCCCCTCTATTATATGCTGCTTCGACCTGGAGAGGCCAGCAATGATGGTCGCAACATGCTCGGTTAAGTTAGGTTACGTTTGGTTTTGCTAGGGTAGGTTAAGTGTGGCCAAGACGGCTTTGACGTTTATGCTGTACACTGCTATTCGGTGGATTTCTGCTCCCGACTGTGCTCTAACACGCCCTGCTTTGCTCTGCAGATCCCGGCAATAGTAGTCACGGCACGTTAGGTTGAGTTAGTCTACGTTCGGTTAGGCTACCTTTGTATGGGATATGCTTCGATAGCTTTGGCTTTCGTGATATAAACTGTTTTCCGTTGCAATTCTGCGCGCCACTGTGCTCCACTATACTATGCTCGAATGTGGGGAGGCCAGCAATAGTTTAGCGGCACGTTATCTTGGATTATGTTACGTTTGGCTCCATTTCGGTTTGTGAGGATAGGGACCGATGGCTCCATCTTTTGTGCTGAACGTTGGTATTCGGTGGATTTCTGCGCTCTACGGTGCTCTAATATGCT
>NW_016980206.1:18404-18699 GCF_001483705.2 Eufriesea mexicana | reverse complement strand
CTGGGGCTCCGTGAACTGTGGTCGCGGCAAGTTAGTTTGGGCTATATTCAGTTCGCTTTGTCTAAGTTTGGCTATGTTTGGTTGGGATACCTTTGACTTTTTCGCTATACACTTCCAGTAGGTTGATTTCACCGTCCGATATTGCAATGCTGTACTCTGCTTGACTCTCGTGAGGCCATCAGTAGTGGTCGTGGCACCACAGGTTGTGTTGCGTTGCATTTGGTTATGTTACATTTGGTAAGGTTAGGGCACCATATCATTGACTTTTGTGCCACACCCTGAAACTCGGTGGACT
>NW_016980206.1:14052-15583 GCF_001483705.2 Eufriesea mexicana | reverse complement strand
AGATTGTCTGCTTGGCTCTGTGGAGGCCAGGAATAGTGGTCTCGGCACTCTAGCTTGAGTTATGTTACGTTTGGTAAGGTCAGGTTAGGTCAGGTTCTGCCAGCACATCTTCGACTTTTCAGCTATTCACTGCAGTGCGGTCGATTTCCTCGCTCTACTGTGCTCTAGTACATTCTGCTTGCTTCTGCGAGGCCAGTAATCGCGGTCTCGCTGTGTTAGGTCGAGGTAGGCTACCTTAGGTTATACTACGTTAGTCACGGTTATGTTCGGATAGCTTCGACTTTTCTGCTGTCCACTGCGATTCTATAGGTTTCTGCGCCATACTCTCCTCCATTATGCTGCGCTTGGTTCTTTGAACTCCAGCAATAATGGTCGCGGCACGTTAGGCTGAGTTATGTTACGTTTGATCTGGTCGGGTTATTTTGGGTTAGGTGAGGATAGCTTTGACATCTGTGCCAACACTGCTATGCTATGGACTTCTAGGATCTATTCTGCTCAACCACATTCTGCCTCCCTCTGGGGTCCCCAGCAATAGTGGTCGCAGAAAGCTAGGTTGGGTTAGATTACGTTTGGGCGTGCTTGGTTAGGTCAGGTTAGGTTACCATGCCTTCGACTTTTGTGCTGTATGCTGGTGTTCGACGGATCTTTGTACCCAACTGTACCCCAATATGTTCAGCTTGGCTCTGGGGGGCCAGCAATAGCGGCCGCATAATGTTAGCATTGGTTAAGTTTCCTTTGGTTGCATTAGGTTAGATTGGGTCAGGTTGGGTTCGTATATGTCCGACTTTTGTGCTTTACACTGCAATGCGGCGGCTTTCTGCGCCCTACAGTGTTCTACTATATTCCTGTTGTCTCCGCGGAGGTCAGCAACAGTGGTCAAGGCACGTTAGGTTGTGTTAGGCTACGTTTGGTTAAGTCATGTTTGGGCAGATTAGGCAAGGATAGCTTTGAATTTTGTGATATAAATTGTTACTCGGCGGTTTTCTGCGCACCACCAAGTTCTAATACGATCTGCCTGTCTCCGCTGAGGCCGGAAATGTTGGTTGCGGCACGTTAGTTCGAGTTAAGTTACTTTTAGCTATGTTAAGCTTGTTTGTACCATGTTAATACAGCTTCGCCTTTTCTGCTATACACTGCCGTTGTATTAGCTTCTGCGCTCTACTCACCTCTAATATGATCTGCTTGACCCTGTGTAACACTGTTCGCGGCACGTTACGCAGTGTTTGATTGCGTTTGGGTATGATAGATAATGTTGGGTTAGGCCAAGATAGCTTTGACCTTCGTGCTCAACACAGATATTATAGGGACTTCCGTGCTGTGCTGTGCTCTATCATTTTCCGCTTGTCTCTGGCGCGCTCGCAGTAGTGGTGGCGCCACGTTAGATTGAGTTGTGTACGTTTGGTTAGGTTTGATTAGGTTTGGTTTGTTGAGTATATCTTCGACTTTTGTCCTATTCACTGCAATGCGTCAGATTCTTACGATCTACTGGTCTCTAGCATATTCTGCTCGGCTCTGCGGAGGCCAGCAATAG
>NW_016980206.1:12435-13294 GCF_001483705.2 Eufriesea mexicana | reverse complement strand
GGGTCCTAGGCACGTTATTTTAAGTTCGGTTGCGTTCGATTATGTTACGTTTGGTTAGGTTGGGATAGAGTAGCTTCGACTTTTGCGCTATACGCTGTTAATATACGGTCCTCTGCGTAGTCAAACATTCGCTAAGTCGACATAACGTGCAGCGACCAATATTGCTGGCCTCCCAACGGGCAAGCAGAATATAGTAGAGCACAGCAGAGCGAAGAAATCCACCGAATAGCAGTGTATAGCACAAAACGCTAGGTTACACTCTCCTAACATAGGCAAGCGCAACACAACCATACGTAACATAGCTCAACCTAACGTACCTAGACAGCTATTTCTGACCTTTGCAGCGTCAAGCAGAATACGATAGAGCACAGTAGAGCGCCGAAATCCATAGAACCTCGGTTTATAGCAGAAAAGTCGAAGCTATCCAAACCTAACCCAAACGAAGCCTAACTCTAGCTAACGTGCCGAGACAGCTATCACCGCCCTCCCCTGGGTTTGGCTGGGTGCAGTTGAACTATGAGGAGCGCAGAAATCCAACGAATACCAGTGTGCAGCACAAAAGTCAAAGTCATAATAAACAAACATAGTTCAAGATAGCCTAGCCAAACGTAACATAGCACAAACGATCGTGTCACGACCGCTATTTCTGGCGCCTCAGAGTCGAACATGGTATAGTAGAGCAATGTAGAGCGCAGAAATCCGCCAAATAGCAGTGTGTGGCATAATAGTCAAAGTTACAAATCCGCCAAATAGCAGTGTGTGATATAATAGTCAAAGTTACCCTATTTCATCTTAAACAAACCTATCGAAACCAAACGCAACCAAATACAATCTAACGTGCCTAGACCACAGTAGCTGG
>NW_016980206.1:9573-11022 GCF_001483705.2 Eufriesea mexicana | reverse complement strand
GTAGGGACAAGCAGAATATGGTAGAGCAGAGTAGAAACCAGAAGGCCTCCAAATAGTGTATAACACGAAAGTATATGATGTCCTTTTTTTCTTATATTTTCCACGTGGGGAATCTTCCAAAGGTACCAGGCCACCTTGGGGGAGGCGACGGGGTTATGTGGGATTTTCACCCACTAAAACCCCCACGATGTCGAGCCATTCGCATTTCGGTGCGCCCAGGGCTTCGCGGCAACGCAATTGCCAGGGCGCCCGCGCGACGCAACCGCAGTTCCCTCTCGGCGCGACGGGAAATCGCACCCGAAACGATCATGATCATGCGCGCGAGACGGGCCGATTACAGGCACACACAACACGCATACCACCGCACCGCAACGCACGCATACCCTGCGGCCGCCGCGCAACCATCACGCCACGCCGCGCGCCCGGACCACGGTCTCTCGAACATATGTGCCCCCACACGCCAGCCCGTATTCACCCTGACCTAGGTTACAACGGGAGAGAGAGGCGGTCTGCCCAGCCGTAGGTACATGGTCCCTCGCGAAGGCGGAGTTCTAACGCGTTAACACATCCGACAGTGCGCGCGCCGCCAAACGGCGCCGCGATTGCAGCCTCCGCCGCCCTACCTAATAGGTAGTTACCTGTGCCCGGTTAGCACCTGTGTCGGGCGGAAAATGTGTCGACTGCCGCTGCGCCCTCATGTATCCAGCACGGGGAGCACAGCCTCGAACGTCCGGTGGCAACGGCTGCTCGGCTTCCTCAGCCGAGCTCGCTAGGCGGCCATCACCGACTGTCGGACCCTTTGACTCAACGAAACGTCCCATTCTTCAGGAGCACCGCAGCTGCCAGCGTGTAGGTGTCCGTAGATACGGGCCTCCCCACCGCTTGCAGTTCGAACGGCGGAACACCCGCCAGGACCATAGACGCCTCGTGGAATATCGGGGGGTAACCGCACACGACCCTGATCGCCAACCTGCGAGCGACTCGCCGGAGAATCGCCAGAATGCCCGGACTAGAGACCAGGCCGTGAGCTCAGATCGGAGCCCCGTAAAGTGCCACCGTCCGAACACTTCCAGTGAAGAGGCGGCGCACCCTCCCGTCTGGCCCACCCATGTTGGGTAGCAGGCGACAGAGCGTCCCAGCCATACCTTCCAGGCGTGGTTCCAGCGCGAGAAGATGCTCGTCCAACTTCCAGTGGCTATCATGGATGAGACCGAGATATTTCATCCGGTCCCGTACCTCGACCACGAAGTTCCCCACACGCATCATGGAGATGGTCGGCTTCCCGTGGTGCCGATGGCAAAACCACATTGCCTCGGTCCTCTCGGTGGAGATACTCAGACCCAGCCGCTGGATGCAATTCGCGACGAGGGTCTCGCCGCTTTCCGCGCTCAGCGTGACCTCCTCCCAACTCTTCCCGATGGATAACACCAGCGTCCCGTTCGCGTAACA
>NW_016980206.1:1092-4029 GCF_001483705.2 Eufriesea mexicana | reverse complement strand
GCATAGCACACTAGTCAAAGCCACCTTATCCTAACACAACCATGCGTAAATAACCATACGCAG
Source organism: Eufriesea mexicana (assembly GCF_001483705.2). NCBI lineage: Eukaryota > Metazoa > Arthropoda > Insecta > Hymenoptera > Apidae > Eufriesea > Eufriesea mexicana. The sequence goes on along the minus strand of NW_016980206.1, from coordinate 3,966 downwards.
CATAACTCATCTTAACGTGCCGAAACATCTCCTGCTGGACCCTTCATAGCCGAGCAGAATATACTAGCGCAGAGTAGAGCGCCGAAATCCACCGAATATCAGTGTATTGCAAAATGTTCGAAGCCATCCGACCAAATTTTACCAAACCTAACCTTATGAAACGTAACCTATCTCAATCAAACCTGCCACGAAAACAATTGCTTGCCTCCCCAGAACCAGGAAGTGGCTTTTAGAGCAAACTACAGAGCAGAAGTCCACCGAAAAGCTGTGTAAAACGCAAAAGTCAGCGTTACCCTAGCCAAACATAGCTTAACCTAACCAGACGTAGCCTAATTCAACATGACGTGACGGCACCACTATTGTTGGCTTCTCCAGAGGCAAGAGGAACATATTAGGGCGCTCTAGGTCGCAGAGAACAGCCGAATGGCAGTGTGCAGCACAAAAGTCATATCTATCCTAGCCTAACCAAGCAATGCGTGATATAACCAGACGTAACGTAACACAACCTAACGTGCCCAGACCACTGTTGCCGCCTTCCACAGAGCCAACCGGAAAATACTAGAGCATGGCAGGGCGCAGTGGGCCTCCAAAGAGAGGCGAATAGCACCAACGTCAAGTGTGCCCTAATCTTACCTGGCCTAACCTGTCCTAACCAAACGTGGACTAACTATATATAAGGAGATGAGACCACTATTCCTGGCATCCGCAGTGCCCAGCAGAACATACCAGAGCGCAGTAGTTCACAGGAATCCACCGTACAACTGTGTACACCACGAAAGTCAAAGCTACGCGGACTTAACCCAAACTAATGTAACCAAACCAGACGTTGCCTAAAGCAAGCTAACGTGCGGACAGCACAATTGCCGTCCTCCACACAAACAAGCAGAGCATATTAGAGCAGAGTGGAGCGCAGAAATCCACCGAATAGCAGCGTCTAGCGCAAAAGTCGAAGCTATCCTCCCCTACCCTAACCAAACCTAACCTGACAAAACGTAACCTGACTCAAACTTTCGTTCCACGACCACTATTGGCGGCCTCCCCAGAGTCGAGCAGAGTATAGTAGAGCAATGTTGAGCCTAGACATCGAGCGAATGGCAGCCTATATCACAAAAGTCGAAGCAATCCTATCCTAACCTATCCAAAAATATTAAAACCAATCGTATCATAACTTAACGTGATGTGCCGAGACCACTATTACTGGAATCCGCAGAGCCAAGCAGAACACATTAGTGTATAGTAGAGCGCTGGCAGCCACCAAATAGTAGCGAAGAGCACAAGCGTTAAGGGTACCCTTACCTTACCAGACACAACCTAGCCCAACCAAATGTAGACTAAATGAACCTATCGAGCCGAGTTCAATATGATGGCCTCCGGAACGCCAAGCAGAAAATATTAAAGGAGAGTAGAGCGCAGAAGTACAAATAATGGCAACGTATTGCAGAAATGTCGAAGATATCCTAACCCAACCCAGACAAGCCTAGCCCATCCAAAAGTAACCTAACACAAACTAACTTGCCGAGACTAATATAACTGACATCCCTGAGCCAAGCAGATAATATTATAACACAGTAGAGGGCAGAAATCCACCAAATAGCAGTGTATAGCATAAAAGTCGGATCTATCCTCTCATAACCGAACCAAACGTAACCTAACCTCACCTAACGTGCCGAGACCACTATTGCTGTCACCCGCAGAGCCGGGCAGAATGTGCTAGAGCACAGTAAAGCGTAGAAATCGACCGCATTGCTGTGCATAGCACAAAAGACGAAGAGAACCTGACCAAACATAATCTAACCTAACTTAACCAAACGTAACTTGCCGCAATCACTATTATGTTACATTTGCGAGGTTAGGTTAGGTATAGTTCTCTTAGGATAGCCATGACTTTCGTCTATACACTGTGTTCCTTTGGATTTCTGAATTCTCCTCTCCACTTGTCTGTGCTGCTCGGCCCTGCAGTGGTCAGCAGTAGTTGTCACGGCACGATAGTTTGAGTTAGGTTGCGTTTGGCTATGTTACGCTTTGTTATGTTAGGACAGTGTAGCAATGACTTCTTTGCCACGCGCTGCTATTCGGAGAATCTCTGCTCCCTACTGTGCTCTAATATTATCTACTTGTCTCTAGGGAGGCACAAATTGTGGTCTCGGCACGTTAGGTTGCTTCCGGTTACGCTTGGTTAGTTAAGTTTACGCTAAGTTCGGCGAGAACGGCTTTGACTTTCGTCCTATACACCGTTATTCGGCGGATTCCTGCACTCATCTGTTCTGTACAACATTCAACAGCAATAGTGGTCCCGGCAGGTTAGGTTCAGATATGTTACGCTTATTACGTTACGCTTGGCAATGTTAGTGTAATATATCTTCGACCTTTGTGGTATACACCGATCTTCGGTGGATTTCTGCGCCCTACTGTTCTCTACTGCACTCTGCTTGGCACTGGGTAGACCAGCATTTATAGCCTCGGCACGCTATGTTGGGCTAGGCTATGTTCTGTTAGGTTATGCTTGGTCAGGGTATGTCAGGATATCTTCGACTTTTGTGCTGTACTATGCAATGATGTGGATTTCCGCGTACGACTATCCTCTAATATTTTCTGCTCGACTATGGGGAGGCCAACAGTATTGGTCTCGGCACGTTAGGTTCAGCTATGTAACGTTTCGCAACGTTATGTTTTGCTTAGCTCTGTTAGGACAGCTCCGGCTTTCGAGCTATACATCGTTATTCGGTGGACCGCGGAGATCTACAGTGTTCTGCTATATTCGGCCTGGCACTGTCTAGACCAGCAATTGTGGTCGTGGCACGTTATGCTTGGTTGGGCTACGTTTGGTTAGGTTAGGTTAGTTTGGGTTAGGTTCGGATAGATTTGACTTCTCTG
>NW_016980206.1:0-523 GCF_001483705.2 Eufriesea mexicana | reverse complement strand
CCGTGACACGATTGGTTGGGTTAGTTATCGTTCGGTTAGGTTAGTTTCGGTAATGATGGCTTTGACTTTTGCGCTATATACGGCTATTCGGTGAACTTCAGCGCTCTACCGTAATCTAATATGTTCTGCTTGTCCCCGGGGAGGCCAGAAATAGAGGTCTCTGTTCGTTAGGTTTAGGTACCCTACGTTTGGTTATGTTAGCTTAGGTCTGGTTAGGTTATGGTATCTTTGACTATTGTGCAATACATTGTTATGCGGTGCTTTTCTGCGACCTTCGTTACTCTACCATGCTCTACTGGACTCCAGGATGGCCAAAAATGGCGGTCGTTGTACGATATGTCGGGTTAGGTAACGCATGGTTAGGTTAGGTTAGGTTAGGATATGTTTGGTTAGGATGGCTTTGACTTTTGTGCCATACAATGCTGTCCTGTTCATACCTGCGCTCTACGGAGCACTAGCGTATTCTGGGTGGCTACGCGGAGGCCAGCTGTAGTTGTCTCGGCACGGTAGTCTGAGTTACGTT
>NW_016980205.1:0-847 GCF_001483705.2 Eufriesea mexicana | reverse complement strand
ACATATACTTAACATAAACGAAACATCTTTGGACAAATATTGCACACATTATAATTCGTCTTTCTCTCGTCGCGGTGACGCGCAGAAGGGTTAAGACGCACTCTCACCTCGCATATGTGTACGGTTGCCAACTGAAATCGGCAGGAGCGAATTTTCCTTCTCAATAGTTTCTCCTTCTGCTGTCACTTATCCGTCTTCCAATGTCAGCTGCCTTTTGCCTTTTCTATGTTAGGCTTGCACGATCGTTCGAGTATAGATGTTCCGTGTACTTCCCTTTCGTTTTTAACTTTTTCGCAACAATGATAGTCAGTTCACATTGATCCCACAGGGTTGAAAATCGGTATAAAAATTTTCAAGAACGTGACAATACGTAAAAACCTACTGTAGATTACAATTTTTGGTGAACATGAACTTGGTGTTGTTGCTCTAATCTAAGGACAAAATAGATTCAAAGAAAAGAGAAGATTATTTAACCCTTTGCACTACGCTGAAACTCGGAAAATGCTGTGTCAAATGGTGCCGTGCGCCCGAATGGTCGGGGAAGAAGCTGAACGGCGGAGCTGGAGTGTCGGAATTTGAAACACGATGTTTCACGACTGAGAGTGCGAGATAGCCGCGCCCGTATTTACTTCCCGCGTTGGATCTCTTGTGAAATTCAAATAAATTTGAATGAAAAACTTCAAAAAATTATTTTAATTACTACATATGATCAGAACAAATTCTGTATAAATAATAATAATAATAATAATATGATTAGTTAATCGCATTCGAGATATATTCATACTTGGCTCGAGATTAAGACCACGAGTCGGACTCGAGATATTCATGTTTTGGCCTAAAATGTCGA
>NW_016980204.1:4090-4294 GCF_001483705.2 Eufriesea mexicana | reverse complement strand
AGAGGTCCTTTTGGAGTGCTATAGCAATTGCAATGCCGTAGAATCTTGCTGGAAAATTCAATTATACTGACATTTTCGACTAACATCGTGGTGAGCTAACAATCTTACATAAATAGGAATGAAGGATTCTATTGGCGTGTTATAGCCTTCGCATTGCAATAGGATCTGGCTGGAGAGATCAATTTTGTTGCCATTTTCGACTAA
>NW_016980204.1:0-1150 GCF_001483705.2 Eufriesea mexicana | reverse complement strand
TAGAATCTTGCAGGAAAATTCAATTTTATTGACATTTTTGACTAATATCATGGAGAGCTAACTTTCTTGCATAAATAAGGTGGAAAGAATCTAATGGCGTGTAATAGCCATTGCAATGCACAGGAATCTGGCTGGAAAATTCAATTTTACTGACATCTTCGACTAATATCGTGGTGAGCTTCCTTTCTTGCATAAATAAGCAGGAAATATTCTATCGGCGTGCTATAGGCATTGCAATGCTATAGAATCTGGCAGGAAAGACCAATTTTATTGACAGTTTCCAATAATATCGTGGTGAGCTTCCTTTCTTGCCGAAATAAGCAGGGTAGATTCCATTGGCGTGCTATAGACATTGCAATGCTATAGAATCTGACTGGAAAATTTTATTTTACTGACCTTTTCGACTAATATCGTGGTGGGCTATCTTTATTGCATAAATAAGGAGGAAAGATACTTTTAGCGTGCTGTAGCCATTGCAATGATATTCAATGTGTTTGTAAAAATCAATTTTAATGACATTCACGACTTACATCTTGTTGTGCTAACTTTTCTGCACAAGTAATGAGGAGAGATTCTACTGGCGTGCTATAGGCATCGCAATACTATAGACTCGTCTTGGAAAATTCTATATTATTGTCATTTTCGACTAATATCGTGGTGACCTATGTTCCTTGCATAAGTAAGCAGGAAAGGTCCTTTTGGAGTACTATAGCAATTGCAATGCCGTAGAATCTTGCTGGAAAATTCAATTTTACTGACATTTTCGACTAACATCGTGGTGAGCTAACTATCTTACATAAATAAGGATGAAGGATACTATTGGCGTGTTATAGCCTTCGCATTGCAATAGGATCTGGCTGGAGAGATCAATTTTGTTGCCATTTTCGACTAATATTGTGGTGAGCTAAATTTCTTGCGTAAATAAGGAGTGAAGGTTCTACAGGCGTGCTATACCCAATACAATGATGTAGAATGTGTGCGGCAGGTTCAATATTATTGACATTTTCGGCTAATATCGTGGTGAGTAGACCTTCTCGCGTAAATAAAGAGGAAGGATACTATTGGCGTGTTATTGGCATTGCAATGTTATAGAATCTGGCAGGAAAGTTCAATTTTATTGACAGTTTCGACTAATATCGTGGTGAGCTAC
>NW_016980203.1:0-716 GCF_001483705.2 Eufriesea mexicana | reverse complement strand
GGATGCCAGCAGCTGTGGTTGCGACTTTATTCTCAGTTATGCCGCGTTCGGTAAGGTTAGGTTCGGTCAGGTTAGCTTAGGTTACCCCCGACTTTTGTAGCAGACAGAGCTATTCTGTGGATTCCTGCGCTCTACACTGGTCTACTATACTCTGCTCGGATCGAGCGAGGCGAGCAAATGCGGCCGTGGTACGTTAGGTTGAGCTATGTGACGTTTGGTTACGTTAGGTTATGCTTGGTTAGGTTATGTTTGGTTAGGATAGCTCTGCGTTTCTTGCTATACACTGTTTTTCGGTGAATATCTGTGATCTACTGTGTTCTACTACATTCTGATTGGCTGTGGGGAGGCCAGGAGCAGTGGTCGCTGCAACGTAATGATGCGCTATGCTACTTTTTGTTTGGTTAGGTTAGGGCTGATTATGTTAGGATATCTACGGCTTTTGTGCTTTTCACATGAATGCGGTGGATTTTTGCACTCTAGTGTGCTGTAATATTTCCTGCCTGGCTCTTTGGAGACCAGCAACAGTTGTTTCGGCACGTTAGATTGAGTTACTTTATGTTTGATTGGGTTAGGTTGGATTAACATCGGTCGGGTTATCTTTTACTTTCGCGCTATACATTTCTATTCGGAGGTTTCCTGCGCTCTCATCTGTCCTCCTATATTCTGTTTCACCGTGAGAATGCCAGCAATATTGGTCTCGGCACGTTCGGTTGAGT
>NW_016980202.1:0-688 GCF_001483705.2 Eufriesea mexicana | reverse complement strand
CATCCATACATCCATACATCCATCCATCCGCATATCCGTCCAACCATACATCCATACATTCATTCATCCATACATCCATAAATCCAACAATCCATACTTCCAACCAACCATACATCCATCCGTACATACATCCATACATATATACATCCATATATACATATATCCGTGCATCCGACAGTCCATACCTCAATCCATTCACGCATCCGTCAATCCATACACCCATCCGTCCACACATACACGCACCCATACATCTATCCGCCCATACATACATCCATCCATATTTCCATACGTCCATACATAAACCCGTCCATAAATACATCCACCCAAACATCCATTCATCCATCCATACATCCACCCAATCATCCATCCATACATCCATACATTCATACACCCATACATCCATAAATCCATCCACCCATGCATCCATCCATCCGTTCATACATCCTTCCATACAACCATTCATCGATACATCCACCCATCCATACATCCACCGAACCATTCATCCACCCGTCAATACAAGCACCCATCTATACATCCATCGATCCATACATCTATCCATCCATACAACCATCGATCCATGCATCCTTACATCCACGCATCAATAAATCCATCCATCCATACATCAATCCAACCATACATATAACCATACATACATCCATACGTCCATCCATACATCTATCCATACATG
>NW_016980201.1:0-870 GCF_001483705.2 Eufriesea mexicana | reverse complement strand
ATAATCGCAGTGTTTATCAGAAGAGTTGGAGCTACCCAAACCCAACCCAACCCAACAGAATATAACCACACATAGCCTGAATCAACTTAACGTGAAGAGACAGCCACTGTTGCCCTCCACAAAGACAAGCAGGGTATACTAGAGCACATTAGAGCGCAGAAATCCACCGAACAGCGGCGTACAGCGCAAAAGTTAAAGCAACCCTGACCAAACTTTGCGCAACCCAAAATAACCCGACGTAACTTGACTCAACATAACGTGCCGAGACCACTATTCCTGGCCTTCCCAGAGCCAGGCTGAAGATATTAGAGCACATCACGGCGCTGTAATCCACCTTATAGAGGAATATAACACAAAAGTCAAAGGTATCCACTCCTAACCTAGCCAACCGTAGATAACCAAGCGTAAACTAACTGAATCTAATGTGCCGCGAGCACCATTGCTGGCCTCCCCATAGCCAAGCAGAACACATCAGTATAGAGTAGACCGCAGAAATCACAGAATAGCAGTGAACATCAGAACAGTCGACGCTACCCACACCTGTCCCAAAACGATGGAACATAGACAAACAAACTAACTAAGTCAAGCGAACATGCCGAGACCGATATTGCTACTCACCCCAGAGCCAAGCAGCACATACTAGAGCACAGTAGAGCGCTGAAATCCACCGAATAGCAGTGTACAGCACAAGAGTTAAAGAAATCCTGCCCATACCTACCCTGAGCCAACCACACCGAACGAAACACAACTCACCATAACGTGCTCAGTTCACTCTTTCTGGCCTTGGCAGAGCCAAGCTGATGATAGTAGAGCACTGTCGGGCGCAGAAATCCACCTAATGGCAGACTATAGCCCTAAAGCCACGTCTAT
>NW_016980200.1:0-716 GCF_001483705.2 Eufriesea mexicana | reverse complement strand
ACTTGCCAGAGGATAGGTCTATTCAAAATCTAAAATCTGTTATAGCTTGGTGAATAGATCGCCCAACGCCTTCAAGCCAATGGCAAGAACAGCCATGTACTTGCCTGAGAATGGGTCTATTCAAAATCCATAATCTGTTATATCTTGGTGAATAGATCGCCTAACGCCTTCAATCCAATGGCAAGAACAGCCATCTACTTGCCAGAGAATTGGTCTATTCAAAATCTGTAACCTGCTACCGCTTGGTGAATATATCGCCTAACGCCTTCAATCCAATGGCAAGAACAGCCATCTACTTGCCAGAGAATTGGTCTATTCAAAATCTGTAACCTGCTACCGCTTGGTGAATATATCGCCTAACGCCTTCAATCCAATGGCATGTACTCTGATCTACTTGCCAGAGAATAGGTCTATTCGAAATACTATAACCTGTTTTAGCATGGCGAATAGATGGCCTAACGCCTTCAATCCAATGGCAAGTACAGCCATCTACTTGCCAGAGAATTGGTCTATTCAAAATCTGTAACCTGCTACCGCTTGGTGAATATATCGCCTAACGCCTTCAATCCAATGGCATGTACCGCCAGATACATGCCAGGGAAAAAGTCTATTCAAAATCAATAATCTGTTATAGGTTCGGAAATAGATCGCCTTACGCCTTCAATCCAATCTCAAGTAATGCCATCTACTTGCCTGGGAATAGGCCAATTCAAAAT
>NW_016980198.1:0-345 GCF_001483705.2 Eufriesea mexicana | reverse complement strand
GTAAGATTCTATTGGCCAGCTATAGCCATTGCAGTGCTATAGAATCTGGCACGACAATTCAATCTTTTTAGCAATTTCAGCTAATATCGTTGTGTGGTAACCTTCTCGCATAAATAAGGAGGAAAGATTCCATTCGCCAGGAATAGCGATTGGAATCCTATAGTATCTGGATGGAAGATTCAATTTTATTGACATTTTCGACAAATATCGTGGCGAGCTAGCATTCTTGCATTAATAATGAGGAAAGACCCTATTGGCGTGCTATAGCCATTGTAATGCTGCAGCATCTGGCTCGAAAATTCAATTTCATTTACATTTTCGACTAATATCGTGGTGAGCTAACTT
>NW_016980197.1:0-306 GCF_001483705.2 Eufriesea mexicana | reverse complement strand
GCTGGCCGCCGCAGAGCCAAGCAGAACATATTAGGGCATAGTAGATCGCAGAAAGTCACCGAACAGCAGTGTATAGCACAAAAGGCAGACCAATCATGTCCTAACCTAACCAAATGTAACACAATCAAACGTAACTTAACTCAACCTAACGTGCCGAGAACACTACTTCTGGCGTCCGCAGAGCCAAGCAGGACGTGCTGCAGCACAGTAGAGCGTAGAAATCGAACGCATTGCCGTGAATACCACAAAAAGCGAAGATACAGAGTCCAAATCTGGCATAAGCTAACCTAACCAAACGTAAATAGC
>NW_016980196.1:0-969 GCF_001483705.2 Eufriesea mexicana | reverse complement strand
AATAATGAGGAAGGATTGTATTGGCGTGCCATAGGCATCGCAATGTTATAGAAACTTGCTGTATAATACAATTTCATTGACATTTTCGACTAATATCGTGGTGAGATAACTTTCATGCATAAATGAGTAGGAAAGACTATACTGGCGGGCTATAGCCGTTGCAATGCTATAGAATCTGTTTAGAAAATTCAATTTTATTGACATTTTCGACTATTATCGTGGTGAGCAAACTTTCATGCATAAATGAGTAGGAAAGACTATACTGGCGGGCTATAGCCGTTGCAATGCTATAGAATCTGTTTAGAAAATTCAATTTTATTGACATTTTCGACTATTATCGTGGTGAGCAAACTTTCATGCATAAATAAGCTGGAAAGGCTCTATTGGCGGAGTATAGCCATTGCAATGCTATAGAGTCTTAATACATTTTTATTGACATTTTCCACTAATATCGTTGTGAAATATCTGTATTGCATAAATAAGGGTGAAATATTCTATTTGCGCGGTATGGCCTGTACAATGCTATAGAATCTGTATGGAAAATTGAATTTTATTGACATTTTCGACTAATATCGTGGTTAGCAAACCCACTTGCATAAATAAGCATGAAATATACTATTGTCGCACCATCGCCACTGCAATGCTATAGAACCAGCCTGGAAAATTCAATTTTATTGACATTTTCGACTAATATCGTGGTTAGCAAACCCACTTGCATAAATAAGCATGAAATATACTATTGTCGCACCATCGCCACTGCAATGCTATAGAATCTTGCTGGAAAATACATTTTTATTGACATTTTGGACTAATATCGGGGTGAAAGAGCTGTATTGCATAAATAAGGATGAAATATCCTATTTGCGCGGTATGACCATTACAATGGTATAGAATCTGGCTGGAAAGTTCAATTTTAATTACATTTTCGACTAATATCGCTGTGACCTAACTTTCTTGCATATATAAGGA
>NW_016980195.1:0-715 GCF_001483705.2 Eufriesea mexicana | reverse complement strand
GGTTAGGCTTGTTTAGAATAGCTTTGACTTCTGTGCCTTGCACATCAGTGCTTCGCATATCTGAGCACTCCTGTCCTCTAGTATGTTTTGATTTGCTCTGGGGGCCAGCAATAATGGTCACTTTAGGTTGGTTTATGTTACGTTCGGTTGTGTTATGCTTGGTTAGGTTAGGAGATGGTAGTTTTGAATTTTCCGCTCTACACTGCTATGGGGCGAATTTATGCGCACTACTGTGATCTAATAGTATCTGCTGCGCTCTGGGAATGCTAGACATAGCGGCCGCGGCGCATAATGTCGAGTTAGGTTACGTCCGGAAAGGTTAGGTTTGCTTGGGTTGCATTGGGATGCTTTTGACTTTCTTACCATACACTCCCTTTCTATGGACCTCTGCGTTCTACTCACCTCTAATAAGCCCCCCTTGGCGATGGGGATGCCAGCAATAGCGGGCTAGACATGTTAGGTTGGGATTGGTTTCGTTTGGTTGCGTTTAGTTGTGCCAGGTTATGATAGGATATGATTTCTATTCCGCTGTACACTACAATGCGGCTGATCTGCGGTCTACTGTGCTCCGGTGTATTCCGCTTGGCTCTGGGGAGGGCGGCAATGGTGGTCTCGGCATGCAAGGTTGAGTTAGGTTTCGCACGGCTTGGCCAGGTTCGGATAGGTTTGGTCAGTGTATCTTTGTCTGTGTGCTATACACTGCTATTCGGTGGAT
>NW_016980194.1:0-1396 GCF_001483705.2 Eufriesea mexicana | reverse complement strand
GTTCCTAGACATTAACTGCTGAATTCGACAGAGCCGACCAAAATATACTAGTGCACATTAGAGCGCAGAAATCTATAGCATTGCAATGTAAAGCGCAAAAGTCGAAGGTATCCTAACCTATACTTACGTAACCGAACCTAACCAAACGTATCCCAATTCAAGATAACTTTCCGAGGCCGCTATTGCTGTCTTTCCCATAGCCAGGCTGAACATGTGAAATCACAGCCGGGCGCACACGTCCACCGAACATCTGTGTATAGCACAAATATCAGCTACCCTCTCTGAACCTAACCAATCGTAACATTACCTAACGTATCATAACTGAACCTAACGTACCGGAACAACCATTACTGGCCTCCACAGAGACGAGCAGAGTATAGTAGAGCAATGTATAGCGCAGAAATATGCCCAATAGCGGTGTGTGGCACAAAAGTCACAGCTACCCTTTCCTAAACGGTCCATACTTAATATAACCAAACGTAACATAACACATCGTAACGTGCCGCTACCAGAATTGCTGGCCCCCACAGGGTCAAGCAGAGCATATAAGTGGAGAGCAGTGCGCAGAGGTCCATAGAATCGCAGTGTATAGCAGAAAAATTTATGGTATCCAAACATAACCTAAGCGAACGTAACTTAACCAAACGTATCCTATCTCAACCCAATGTGCCTGGACCACTATTACTGGCACCCCAGCGACAACCGGAACATACTACAGCGCAGTAGGGCGCCGAAAACAGCCGCATTGAAGCGTAAAGCAGAAAAGTCAAAGACATCCTTACCCAACCTCACCTAACCTAACCAATCGAAACGTAGCCTAACAGAGCGTTACGTGCCAAGACCGTAATTGCTTCCTTTTTTGCGCCCAAGCTGGACATATTAGGGCACAGAGGAGCGCAGACATCCACAGCACTGGAGTTTATAGCACAAATGTCGAAGCTCTCCTCTCCTAACCTAGCCCTTGGTAACGTAACCAAACGTAACACAACTGAACCTATGGTGACGCGAACACTATTGCTGGCCTCCCCAGAGCAAAGCAGAACATACTAGAGGAGAGTAGAGCGCAGAAATCCATAGAATCGCGCTATATAGCGGAAAAGTCAAATCCTAAAGTCAAATCCATCCAAACCTAACCCAAACCAATGTAACCTATCCAAACGGAGCCAAAACTAGCGTGCCTGCGACCACTATCGCTGGTCTCCATACGGGCAAGCATAATACACTAGAGCGCAGCAGAGCGCAGAAATCCACGAAAAGCTGCGTATGGCACAAAAGGGATAGCTGTCCTAATCAAACCTAACAAAACGTAACACAGCCAAACGTAACCAAACCTCATCAAACGGCCATACCACAATATTGCTGACCTCCCAGATCCAAGCAGAGCATATTAAGGCAA
>NW_016980193.1:0-524 GCF_001483705.2 Eufriesea mexicana | reverse complement strand
CTCGACTCTGGGGAGGTTATGTTAGGTTGGGTTAGGATGGGCTAAGTGTGATTAGGATCGCCTAGGCTATCGTGCTTTACATTGTTATCCAGTGGATTTCTGTGATCAGCTGTGCTCTACTTTATTCTGCTTAGCACTGCGATTCCGGCAGCATCGGTCTCGGCGCGTTATGTTGAGATATGCTACGTTTGGTCAGGTTAGGTGTGTTAGGTTAGGTCAGGTTATGCTCAGATATCTACTGCTTTTGTGCTATTCACTGCAATGCAGTGGATTGTTCCGCTATACTGTGCATTGGAGCAATCTTCTTGTCTCTCTGGGGACCTGCAATAGTGGTCTCGCCGTGTTAGGTTGAGTTTGGCTGTCTTTGGATTTCTTACGTTTGGCTAGGTTAGGATAGGCTACTGAGACTCTTGTCCTATTCACTGCTCTCCCGTGTATCTCTGCCATCTAATGTGCTCTACTCAGCACTGCTTGACCCAACGAGACCAGTAATATTGTTCTCGTCAGGTTATGTTGAGTTACAC
>NW_016980192.1:1216-1569 GCF_001483705.2 Eufriesea mexicana | reverse complement strand
TTAGTCGAAAATGTCAATAAACCTGAATTTTCCATCCAGATACTATAGAATTGCAATGGCCATCTCTGGCCAATAGAACCTATCGTCCTTTTTTATGCAAGAAAGTCACCTCACCACGATATTAGTCGCAATTGTTGATAAAATTGAATTTTCGAGCCAGATCCTATAGCACTGCAATGGGTAATGAGTGCCAATAGAGTATTTCCTCCTTATTTATACTAGAAAGTTAGCTCACCACGATATTAGCCGAGAATGTCAATATAATTGAATTTAGCAGCCCGAATCTATTGCACTGCAATGGCTATTGCGTGGCAATAGAATCTTTCCTCCTTATTTATGCAAGGATGTCAGCT
>NW_016980192.1:691-1029 GCF_001483705.2 Eufriesea mexicana | reverse complement strand
AGCACTGCAATGGGTACGGCGTGCCAATAGAATCCTACCTCCTCATTTGTGCACGAAAGCTGCCTCACCACGATATTAGTCGAAAATGTCAATGAAAATGAATTTTCGAGGATGATTCAATAGCATTGCCCTGGCTATAGCGCGCCAATAGTATCATTCCAAATTATTTGTAAAAGAAAGTTAGCTCACCACGATATTAGCCGAAAATGTCAATAACATTGAATATTCCAGGCAGATTCTATAGCACTGCAATGGCTATAGCACGCCAATAGAATCGTTCCTCCTTATTTATGCAAGAAAGTTACCTCACCACGAGATTATTAGAAAATGTCAATAAA
>NW_016980192.1:461-672 GCF_001483705.2 Eufriesea mexicana | reverse complement strand
CAGATTCTATAGCACTGCAATGGGTACAGCGTGCCAATTCAATCTTTCCTCCCTATTTATGCATGGAAGTGAGCTCACGACGATATTAGCCGAAAATGTCAATAAAATTGAATTTTCGAGGCAGATTCTATACTATTGTAATGGGTATAGTGTGCCAATAGAATACTTCCTCCTTGCTTATGCAAGAAAGTCACCTCACCACGATATTAGT
>NW_016980192.1:0-264 GCF_001483705.2 Eufriesea mexicana | reverse complement strand
AGCACGCCAATAGGATCGTTCCTCCTTACTTATGCAAGAAAGTTACCTCACCACGATATTAGTCGAAAATGTCAATAAAAATGAATTTTCGAGGAAGATTCAATAGCATTGCACTGGCTATAGCGCGCCAATGGTATCTTTCCAAATTATTTGTAAAAGAATGTTAGCTCACCACGATATTAGCCGAAAATGTCAATAACTTTGAATTTTCCAGCCAGATTCTATAGCACTGCAATGGCTATAACTCGCCAGTAGAATCCTTCC
>NW_016980191.1:0-606 GCF_001483705.2 Eufriesea mexicana | reverse complement strand
GATAGGATAGGATAGGATAGCTTTGACTTTTGTACTATAAACTGCTATCCGGCGGATCTCTGCACTCTACATTGCACTACTATGCTCTGCTCAACTCTCGGGAGGCCAGGAACAGTGGACCTCGCTCGTTAGTTTGATTTGGGTTACGTTTGGTTAGGCTAGGTTAGGTTATGTTTGGTTAGGATAGCAAGAACTTTCGTGCTCTACACTGTTTTTCGGTGGGTACCCTTCCTCTACTGCACTCTACTCTAATCTGCTTTGCCTGATGGAGGCCTGCTGTAGTGGACCAGGCACGTCACGTTGATTTCGTCTACGTCGGGAGAGTTTATGGTAGCTTGGGTTAGGTTGGGATATGTTTCACTTTTGTACTGTATACTGCAATGCGGTTTATTACTGCGCTCCACTTTTTTCCAGTATATTCTGCTTGTATCTGGAGGGGCAAGCAGTAATGTTCTCGGCCCGTTAGGTAGAGCTATGCTACGTTCGGTTATGTTACATTAGGTTAAGTTTGGATATGTTAGCTTCGACTATTCTGCTATGCATAGCGATTCTATTGATTACTGCGCTCTACTCGCCTCTAATATGATCTGCCTTGCTCTGAGGGCA
>NW_016980190.1:0-869 GCF_001483705.2 Eufriesea mexicana | reverse complement strand
TCCATACGCCCATCCATCCATACGTCCACCCATCCATACATCCATCGATCCATATAGCCACACGTACATACATCCACACATCCATACATACATCCATACATCCATACATCCAAACATCCATACAGCCATACATGCATGCATACATTGATCCTTACATCCATACCATCATTCATACATACATCCATACAAACATCCATCCATACATCCATACAACCATCCATACTCCCTTCGACCCATCCACGCATCCGTTCATCCACCCAACCGTTCATTCATTCTTCCGCCCTTCCCCCCAACCATACATCCACACACACATCCATACATCCATGCATCCATCCATCCATCCATATATACATCCATACATACGCCCTTCCAAAAGCGCTTACATACATCCATACACATGTCCGTTCATACATTCATCCATACATCCATACATACATCAAAACATACATACATCCATACATCCATCCACTCATACATCCAAACATCCATACATCCATACATCCATAAATTTTTCCATACATCCATAAATTTATACATCCATGCATCCATACATCCGTACATCCGTCCATCCGTCCATCCATTCCTCAATCCATCCATACATCCATCCATCCATACATCCAGCCATCCATACTTCCATCGAACCATAGATCCATCCATCCATACAAGCACCCATCCAAACATCCATCGATCCACACATCTATCCATACATACATCCGTACATATATACTTCCATACATACATACAAACGTACATCCACACTTCCACACATCCATACATCCATAAATACGTCCAAACATACAGCCATCCATCCATACATACATCCATCCATACATACATGCATGCATACATTCAATCTTACATCCATACAT
>NW_016980189.1:0-604 GCF_001483705.2 Eufriesea mexicana | reverse complement strand
GGTCGTGGCACGTCAGGCTTTGTTAAGTTGCGTTTGGTCAGTTTAGGTTAGGTTCAGCTTGGTTAGGATAGTTTTGACTTTCGTGCCATGCACTGTTATTCGGTGGATATTTGCGCTCTACTGTGTTGTGCTCTGGTACATTCTGCTGGTCACTGTTGAGGACAACAATAGTGGTCTCGTCATATTTGTTTGAGAGAGGTTACGTCCGGTTATTCTACGTTTGGTTAGGTTGGGGCAGGCTACTACCACTTTTGTGTTACACACTGCTATTCCGTGGACCTCTGCGCACTAGAATGCACAAATATGCTCTGCTCTGCTCTGCCGTGGCCAGTAATAGTGGTCTCGGCACGTTAGGTTGAGTAAGGTTACGTTTCGTTATGTTAGGTTAGGAGGATTCGGCTACAGTTTCTCTCACTTTTGTGATATACACAGCCATTTGGGGGATCTCTGCGACCTACATTTCTCTACCATTCTCGGCTCGAATCTGGGCAGGCGTGCAACAGTGGTTGCGGCGCGTCAACTTGAGTTATGTTACGTTTGGTTATGTTAGGTTTGGTTAAGTTTGGTTAGTGTAGCTTCAACTATCGTCACATACATTGTTATC
>NW_016980188.1:0-949 GCF_001483705.2 Eufriesea mexicana | reverse complement strand
ACCTAGTGAACCGTGAACACAATTACCGGCCTCCCCAGGGTCGAACAGAGAGCTGTAGAGCAACGTATAGGGTAGAAATCCACCGAACAGCGGTGTATAGCGCAAAAGTCAAAGCTACCCTATCCCAACCTAGCCAATCGCAGCATACACAGACGTAACGTAACACAAACTGACGTGCCATGAAAGCCGTTGCTGGTCTCACGAGAGCTATGCACAGTACAGCAGAGTAATGCAGGCCGCTGGAATCGTCCGAATAGCAGTGCATAGCACAGAAGCCAAAGCTGTCCTATCCTAACCTAACCAAACGTCACATAACCAAACGCAACCTAACACAAACTAACGTGCCGAGACCACTATTACGGACGTCCCCAGAGTCGAGTAGAGTGCAATAGAGCAATGTATGGCGTAGGCATCCTCCGAATAACGGTATATAGCACAAAAGTCAAAGCTGCCCTAACCCACCCTAACCAACAGTATCACTTATCATTAACAAACGTAGCCAAACAAAACCTATCGTGCCCTGACCACTATTGCTGGCTTCCCCAGAGCCGAGCATTGTATAGCACAGCAGATTAGAGCGCAAAAGGCTACCAGATAGCAATGTACAGCACAAAAGTCAAGGACACCCTGACCTAAGCACGCTTAACCTATCCTCACCCAGCGTAGAATAACTAAACCAAACGTGCCATGACCGCTACTATTGCCCTCCCCAGTGCCAAGCAGGACATACTAGAGCTCAGTAGAGCGCAGAAATCCACCGAATAGCAGTGTACAGCACAACAGTTATGGCTACACCAGCCAAACTTAGCCTGACCCAACATAACCGACCGAAATCTGATACAACATAACGTGCCGAGACCACTATTTCTGTCCTTCCCAGAGGCAGCCTGAAAACACTATGGCACTCTTGGGAGCAGAAATGCACCTAATACCAGACTATTGCACTAAA
>NW_016980186.1:310-538 GCF_001483705.2 Eufriesea mexicana | reverse complement strand
GATAGTACAATTTTATCGACATTTTCGACTAATACCGTGGTGAGCTAACTCTGTTGCATAAATGAGGAGTAATGATACTATTGGCGTGCTATAGCAATTGGAATGCTCTGGAAAACGGCTGGAAAATTCAATTTTACTGACATTTTTGACTAATATCGTGGTGAGCTAACTTTCTTGCATAAATAAGAATGAAAGAATCAATTGGCGCGCTATAGCCATTGCAATGCT
>NW_016980186.1:0-274 GCF_001483705.2 Eufriesea mexicana | reverse complement strand
GACAGTTTCGACTAATATCGTGGTGAGATAACTTTCTTGCATAAATAAGGAGGAAAGATACTAATTAAGTGCTATGGCAATTGCAATGCGCTGGAATCTGGCTGGAAAATTCAATTTTACTGACATTTTTGACTAATATCGTGGTGAGCTAACTCTCTTGCATAAATTAGGAGGGAAGATACTATTGGCGTGCTATAGCCTTTGCAATGCGATAGAATCTGGCTGGATAGTATAATTTTATTGACATTTTCGATTAATATCGTGGTGAGCTAAC
>NW_016980185.1:0-584 GCF_001483705.2 Eufriesea mexicana | reverse complement strand
ATACTGCTTGGTACTGGGGAGGCCAGATATAGAGGTTGCAGTGCTTTATGTTGAGACAGGCTACGATTGGTTGTGTTACGATTATTAATGTTAGGATAGGATTGGCATTCACGTTGTGCTATACAGTGCAATTCGACGGATCTCTGCGCTCTACTCTGCTCTAGTATGTTCTGCTTGCCTCTGTCGACGCCAGCAATAGTGGCCTCGGCACGTTGGGTTCAGTAAGGTTACGTATGACTATGTTACCTTTGGCAAGGCAAGTATACGACAGTCTCGACTTTTGTGCCATACGCTGCTATTTGGAGGATTTCAGCTTTCTACTCTGTCACAACACGTTCTGCCTGGCTCTGGGTAGGCCAACAATATTGTCCTTGTCACTATGGTGAGTTACACAACGTTTGGTTAGGTCAGGTTAGGCCTGGTTAGTTTGTGTTTTACATTTGTGTTTTGCACTACATTGTGGTGGAAATCTGCGCTCTACGGTGGTCTAGTACGTTCTGCTTTTCGCTGGGCTGTACAGAAATAGTGGTCTCGACACGTTAGTGTGTGTTATGCTACGTTTGGTTATGTTACGTCTGGTGTGG
>NW_016980184.1:0-544 GCF_001483705.2 Eufriesea mexicana | reverse complement strand
CATAACCCATAGTAGCAAAACCCAACCGAACGTAGCCTAACTCCACCTAACGTGCCGAGACCACTACTGCTCGCCTACCCAGTGCCGAATAGAGTACAGTAGAGCAATGTAGGGAGCAGAAATCCACTGAATAGCAGTGTGTAGTACATAAATCTAAGCTATCCTCCCCTAACATAACCAAACGTAACATAAACAAGCGCAACCCGACTCAGACGTACGTGCCGAAACCGATACTGCTGGTCTCCTCATAGCCAAACAGAATATCCTAGAGCAAAGTACAGCGCAGAAATACACCGAACAGCTGTGTATAGCACAAAAGTCAAAGCCAACATATCGAAACATAACCGAACGTAACGCACCAAGCGTAGCATGTCACATACTAACGTGCCGAGAACACTGCAGCCGTCCTCCTCAGAGGCAATCAGAACATATTAGAGCAACATGGAGAGCACAAATCCACCGAATGGCGGTTTATACTAAGAAAGTCAAAACTAGCCTGTCCTAACCTAACCGACCTTAACTTAGCTGAACGTAATGTATCTCA
>NW_016980183.1:668-950 GCF_001483705.2 Eufriesea mexicana | reverse complement strand
ATTAGTCGAAAATGTCAATAAAATTGAACTCTCCAGCCCGATTCTGCTGCATTGCTATGGCTACAGCAGGACAAAATGATCTTCCCTCCATGCTTATACAAGGAAGTTGGCGCACCACGATATCAGTCGAAAATGTCAATGAAACTGAATTTTCCAGCATGATTCTATAGCATTGCAATGGTTACAGTTTGCCAACATTATCTTTCCTCCTTGTTTATGCAAGAAAGTTAGCTCACCGCGATAACAGTCGAAAATGTCAATAAAATTGAATTTTCCAGGAAG
>NW_016980183.1:0-587 GCF_001483705.2 Eufriesea mexicana | reverse complement strand
CTCACCACGTTATTAGCAGAAAATGTCAATAAAATTGAATTTTCCATCCAGATACTATAGCATTGCAATGGCAATAGCACGCCAATAGAATCTTTCCTCCTTATTTATGCAAGAAAGATAGCTCACCACGCTATTTGTCGAAAATGTCAATGAAACTGAATCTTCCAGCAAGATTCTACAGCATTGCAATGGCTATAGCACGCCAAAAGGATCTTTCCTACATACTTATGCAAGGAAGCTAGCCCACCACGATATTAGTCGAGAATGTCAATAAAATTGAACATTCCAGCCCGATTCTGCAGCATTGCAATGGCTATAGCAGGACAAAATGATCTTCCCTCCTCACTTATACATGGAAGTTGGCTCACCACTATATTAGTAGAAAATGTCAATGAAATAGAATTTTCCAGCAAGATTCTATAGCATTGCAATGGTTACAGTTTGCCAACAGAATCTTTCCGCCTTATTTACGCAAGAAAGATATCTCACCTCGATATTAGTTGAAAATGTCTATAAAATCGAATCTGCCAGGCACATTCCAAATCATTTCAATGGATATAGCACGCCAAAAGTATCCTTCCTCCATA
>NW_016980182.1:0-594 GCF_001483705.2 Eufriesea mexicana | reverse complement strand
CTGCTGTTCTCTAGTACGTTCTGCTTGACTCTGGGCAGGCAAGCAATGGTGGCCGGGATACGTCAGGATCAGCTATGTAATGTTTGTTCACGCTAAAATTGGGCATGATAGAATAGGATAGCTTCGACTTTTGTGTTCAACACTGCTATTCGGTGCTCTTCTGCGCTCTAGTGTGCTCTACTACATTCTGCTTGGCTCCAGGGTAGCCAGTAATAGTGGCCACGGCACGTTAGGTTGAGTAAAGCTACGTTTCGTTAGGTTAGGTTAGGAAGGCTCGGTTAGGGTTTCATCGACTTCTGTGCTATAAACTGCTATTCGGAGGATTCCTCCGATCTACATTGCTCTACTGTACTCTGCACGACTCTGGGAGGTGAGCAATTGTGTGCAATTGTGGTCGTGGCTCGTCAGGCTTTGTTAGGTTACGTTCATTTTGGTAAGGTTAGGTTAAGTTTGGCTAGGATAGCTATGGCTTTCGTACCATACACTGTTATTCGGTTTATATCTGTGGTTTTCTGTGCTCTGTCACATTAAGCTTGGAACAGGGGAGGCCAGGTGGTGTGGTCGCGGCACGTTGTTCTGAGATGTGCTACGCTT
>NW_016980181.1:0-1484 GCF_001483705.2 Eufriesea mexicana | reverse complement strand
ATTCTTACATCCATCCATCCACACACCCATACATCCATAAATCCATACATCCATACATATATATCTCCATACAATCATACATACGTACATCCGTCCATCCATACCTCAATCCATTCAATCATTCATCCATGCATACAACCATTCATCCATACATACATCCATCTTTCCATACACCCATCCATCATACATCCACCCATCCATACATCCAACGAACCAAAATCCATCCTTCCATACTAGCACCCATCCATAGATCCATCGATCCATGCATCTATCCATCCATAAATCCATCCATCCATACATTCATGCATCCACACATCCATAAATCCATCCACTCATACATCCATCCATACATACATACATACATATATACATCCATACATATATACATCCATACATATATACATGCATACATCCATACATACGTACATACATACATACGTACATACATACATTCGCACATCCATACGTAGATTCGTCCATACATCCATACATCCATACATCCATACGCCCATCCATACATTGATGCATCCGTTCATCCACCCATCCTTCCACCCACACTTCAGTCAATGCACACATCCATTCATCCACCCAGACATCCATGCATCCACGCATACGCACATCCATACATTCGTACATTTTCATCCATTCATCGATATATTCATGCATCCATACATCTCTACACCAATACATCCATCCATCCACATATCTATGCTTCGACACATACATCCAACTATTATTCCATCCATCCATGCACCCTGCCGTCCATCCACGTATCCCTTCATCCACCCATTAATCCAGCCACATATCCATCCATCTACACCTGCATAAATCCGATCATCCGTACTTCCATCCATCGATACTTCCATCCATTCATACATCCATACATACATCTATACAACGATACATCCATAGGCCCATCTATACATTGTTCTTCCACCCATCCTTCCACCCACACTTCGATCAATGCACACATCCATTCATCCACACAGACATCCGTTCATCCACGCATAATCACATCCATACATTCGTACATCGGTGCATCCATTCACCGATATAATCATGCATCCATATATCTCTACACCAATACATACATCCATCCATATATCTATGTATCGACACATACATCCAACTATTATTCCATCCATCCATGCACCCTGCCATCCATCCATGTATCCCTTCATCCACCCATCCATCCAGCCACACATCCATCCATCCACACATACATAAATCCTATCATCCGTACTTCCATCCATCGATACTTCCATCCACCCAAGCATCCATACATATATACACACGTGCATCCATACATACGTAACTCCGTCAATCCATACCTCAATCCTTCCATTCATCCACCCATCCACAAAACCATTCATCCACACATACATCCTTTCATACATCCATTTTTCCATACATCGATCCACTCATACATCCACCCATCCATACATCCTTCGAACCATACATCCAACAATCCATACTAGCACCCA
>NW_016980180.1:0-1492 GCF_001483705.2 Eufriesea mexicana | reverse complement strand
ATGTATGGATCTATGGATGTATGGAACGATCGATGTATGGATGGGTGGATATATGGTTGGCTGTATGTAAGGAAGGATAGAGGTATGGATGGACGGATGTATGGTTGGATGAAGGTATGGATGGACGGATCTACTGTTGTATGGATGTATGTATGTATATATGTGTGGATGTATGGATGGATGGATGGATGCATGTATGGGTGGGTGGTTGTGTGAATGTATGGATGTATATATGTATGGATATTTGAATGTATGGATGTATTTGAGTTCTGTACTGATGGATTTATTGATGTTCGCATGTATGGATGTACGGATGCATGGATATATGGATATGTGGGTGGATGAATGGATGGTTGAATGGACGGAAGAACGGATGTATGTACGGATGTATTTATGGATATATCTATGGAAGCATGGATGGGTGTTTGTATGGATGTAGGTACGGGTGTACGTATGGATGTATGTATGGATGTGTGTATGGGTGCATGTATGGATGTGTGGTTGTACGTATGTATGTACGTATGGATGGAAAGTTGCATTGTTGACGGATTTATGGATGTATGGATGTGTGGATGTATGGATGTACGGATGAATGGATGTATGGTTGGATGGATGTATGAATGCATGGATGAATGTATGTATGGATGTTTGATTGTATGGATGTATTTGCGTTATGTATGTATGGATGACTGTATGTACGAATGAATGTATGGGTGTATGTATGGATCTCTGTATTGATATGTGTATGTATGCATGGTGGTTTGGGTGGATTGGCGGATGAATGTATGAATGGAAGTATGTATATATCGATGGATGTATGGATGGGTGGATGTTTTGATGGATGGGTGAATCGAATGGCGGAAGTACGAATGGACGGGTTTATGAGTTTATGGACGTGTGGATATATGGATGTATACATGCATGGGTGTATGAATGGATGGATTTATGGATCGATGGATGTATGATATGGAGGATGTATGGATGGGCGGATATACGGATGGATGTATGTATGGAGGAATGGATGGATGGATGGATGCATGTATGGATGTACGGCTGTAAGGGTGGTTGGATGTATGGATGGATTGTGGTATGGATGGACGGTTGTACGGACGTATATGTATGTATGGGTGAATGTAAGGGTGTATGTATGCATGTATGTATGGACGTATGTATGGGAGTATTTATGGATGTATGTATCGATGTATGTATGGATGTATGTGTGGATGTATATATGGATGTACGGATGCATGGATGATGGATGTGTGAGTGCTTGAATGGATGGGTGGATGGACGGAAGTACGGATGCATGTATGGATGTTTGTATGTGTGTATGTATAGATGTGTGTATGTACGTATGTATGTATTTATGGATGTATGGTTGTATGGTTGGACGAATGTATGGTTGTACGGATGCATGTAAGTATGGATTTGTGGGTGCTTGAATGGATGGGTGGATGGACAGAAGGACGTGTGTATGTATGGATATTTGTAT
>NW_016980179.1:0-279 GCF_001483705.2 Eufriesea mexicana | reverse complement strand
TACAGCCATTGCAGTGCTATAGAATCTGGATGCAAAGTTCAATTTTATTGACATTTTCGACTAGTATCGTAGTGAGCTAACTTTCTTCGATAAATAAGGAGGAAAGATTCTATTGGCGTGCTATAGCCATTGCAGTGCTATAGAATCTGCATGGAATATTCAATGTTATTGATATTTTCGGCCAATATCTTGGTGAGCTAACTTTCTTGTATAAATAAGTAGGAAAGATACTATTGTCGTGCTATATCCATTGCAATGCTATAGATTCTTCCTCGAAAA
>NW_016980178.1:0-869 GCF_001483705.2 Eufriesea mexicana | reverse complement strand
GATTATGCCAGGGCACAGCAGAGCGCTGAAAGCCTCCAAAGAGCAGAGAATAACACAACGTCAGGTATATCCTAATCTCACCTGACCAAACGTAACCTAACCAATCGCAGACTAATTGAACCTAACGGGACGAGACCATTATTGCTGGCCTCCACAGTGCCAAGCAGAGCATACCAGCGCACAGTAGAGCGTCGAATTCCTCCGAACAGCAGTGTATAGCACAAAAGTCAGAGCTAACATAACAAAACGTATCAAAAGCTAACATAACCACACGAAATATGACACAACTTGATATGCCACAGCGACTATTTCTGGCCTCGGGGGAGCCAAGCGTAGTACAGCACAGCAATACAGAGGGCAGAAATCGACCAAATAGCAGCGTACAGTCAAAAGGCAGGTAACGTATCCAAACCTAACATAACCAAACGGGACATACCTCAACCTAACGCGCAGCGACCAGAATTCCTGGCGCCCACAGGAACAAGCAGATTGTGACAGAGCACAGTGGATCGCAGAAGTCTACCGAATAGCAGTGTGAAGCACAAAAGCCGAAGCCACCCTGTCCAAACGTAAACAAACGTAGCCTAACGAAACGTAACCTAACACAACATATCGTTCCACGACCGCTACTGCTGTCCTTCCCAGAGTCGAGCAGAATGTAGTAGAGCAATGGAGAGCGCAGGAATCCGCGGCATTGAAGCCTAAATCACAAGAGCCAAGACAATCCTATCATAGCCTGACCTATCCTAACGTAACGGAACCTGAGATAACTAAATCTAACTTGCCTAGGCCACTTTTCCCGGCCACGCCATCGCCAACCAGAGCATATTAGAGGAGAGAAGCGCGCAGAAGTACGTAGACTGGCAGTT
>NW_016980177.1:0-580 GCF_001483705.2 Eufriesea mexicana | reverse complement strand
ATCTGTGTATTGATGTGTGTTCGTATGCATGGATGGATGGATGGATTGGTCGATGGATGTACGGATGGAAGGATGTATGGATCGGTGAATGTATGGATGGGTGGATGCCTATGTACGGAAGTATGTATGTATGTATGGATCTATGTGAGGGTGTATGTATTCATGTATGTATGGATGTACGTATGGGAGTACGTATGGATGTATGTATTGATGTATGTCGGATGTATGGAGAGATGTATGAACGGATATATATATGGATGCATAGATGCGTGTATGGAATGGCGTATGTATGGATGCATGTATGGATGGATGTATGGATGATGTACGGATGTATGTATGGATATATGTATGCATGCATGTATGGATGGATGTATGGATGCATGTACGGATGTTTGTACGGATGGATGTCTGTATGGATGGATGGATGTATGCGTGTATGTATGTGTGTATGTTTGTATGGATGTATGTATTTATGGATGTATGTATGTATAGAAGGGTGTATGTATGGATGTATGTATGGATGGATGGCTGTACGAATGGGTGGAAGTGTGGATGGTTTGAGGTACGAATGGACAAATGT
>NW_016980176.1:0-271 GCF_001483705.2 Eufriesea mexicana | reverse complement strand
TCTAGGCACATTAGGTTGAGTTAGGCTACGTTTGGCTTTGTTATGTTTGGTTATGTTTGGTTACGATATCTTTGACTTTTGCAATGTAAACTGCAATGCGGTGGATTACTTCGTTCTATGTTGCCATAGTGCGTTCTGCTTAGCTCTTGGGTGGCAAACAATAGTGGACTCGACGCATTAGGATGAGATTGGCTACGTTCAGTTACGTTACGTTTGGTTATGTTAGGATAAGATTGCCTTGACTGTTGTGCTGTACGCCGCTATACGGCAG
>NW_016980175.1:0-646 GCF_001483705.2 Eufriesea mexicana | reverse complement strand
AAGGAGGAAAGATTCTATCGGTTTGCTACATCAATTGCATTCCAATAGAATCTGCCGGAAAAGTCTAATTCTATTTACATTATGGACTAATATCGCGGTGAGCACGCTTTTCTGAATAAATACGAAGGAAAGATGCCATTGCTTTGCTGTAGCCGTTGAGTTTGAGTTGCAATAGAATCTGACCAGAAAGCTCATTATCGATTAATATGGCGGTGCGCTAACTTTTCGGCATGAATAAGGAGGAAGGATTCTTTTAGCTTGCTATAGCCATAGCATTGCAATAGAATCTGACTGAAAATTGCAATTCTATTGACATTTTCGACTAACGACGTGGAGAGCAAACTTTTCAGCATAAATCTGGAGCAAAGATCCAATTGGATTGCTACGGCCATTGCATTGGAACTGAATCTGTCAGAAAAGATCAATTCTTTCGACATTTTCGACTAATATCTTGTTGAGCAAGCTTTTCTGCACAAATAAATGTGGAAGATTCCATTGGTTTGCTGTAGATATTGCGTTGCATTAGTTACTGCCCGGAAAACTCAATCTCATTGAAATTTTCGTCTAATATTGCTGTGAGCACACCTTTCTGCGTATATAAGGAGGAAAGATTCTATCGGTTTGCTACAGCAATTGCATTCCAATA
>NW_016980174.1:745-1009 GCF_001483705.2 Eufriesea mexicana | reverse complement strand
TTATACCTTGGTGAATAGATCGTCTAACGCCTTCAATCCAATGGCAAGTACTGCCACCAACTTTCCAGAGAATATGTCTATTCAAAATCTATAAGCTGTCGCAGCTTGGCGATTCGATCGCCCAACGCCTTCAATCCAGTGGCAAGTACAACCATCTACTTGCCAGAGGATAGGTCTATTCGAAATCTAATACCTGTTATAGCATTGTGAATAGATCGCTTAACGCCTTCAATCCAATGGCAAGTACAGCCACCTACTTGTCAG
>NW_016980174.1:0-643 GCF_001483705.2 Eufriesea mexicana | reverse complement strand
AATCTATAATCTGTTATAGCTTGGCGAATATGGCGCCTAACACCTTCAATCCAATGGCTAGTACAGCCATCTACTTGCCAGAGAATAGGTCTATACAAAATCTATATCTTGTTATAGCTAGGTGTGCAGATCGCCTAACGCCTTCATCCCAATGGCAAGTACAGCCATTTACTTGCCAGAGAATTGGTCGATTCAAAGTCTATTACCTGCTATAGCTTGGTGTATAGATCGCATAACGCTTTCAATATAGTGGCAGGAACAGCGATCTACTAGCCAGAGAATACGCCTATTCAAAATATATAATCATTTATAGCTTGTTGAATAGGTCGCCTAACGCTTTCAACCAATGGCAATTACAGCCTTCTACTTGCCAGAGCATAGGTCTATTCAAAATCTATAACCTGTTATAGCTTGGTGAATAGATCGCCTATTAACGCCTTCAATCCAATGGCAGGTACAGCCATCTACTTGCCAGAGAATAGGTCTATTGAAAATATATAATCTGTTATAGCGTGGTGAATAGGTCGCGCAACGCTTTTAATCCAATGGCAATTACAGCCTTCTACTTGCCAGAGAATAGGTCTATTCAAAACCTATACCCTGTTATAGCTTGGTGAATAGATGGCATAGCGCCTTCAATCCA
>NW_016980173.1:0-481 GCF_001483705.2 Eufriesea mexicana | reverse complement strand
CCATACACCCGTACATCCATACATTCGAACATCCGTACATCCATACACCCATACTTCCATACACCCATACAGCCATCCATCCATACATATATCCATCCTTACATCCATCCATCCGTACACCCATTCGTCCATACATCCATGCAACCATACATATATACTTTCATACATCCATACATCCGTACATCCGTCCACCCATACATCAGTCGTACCATACATCCATCCATCCATCCAAACATTCATCCATACATACATCCTCCTTCCATACATCAATACATACATATATACATACATACATTCAAACATCCATACATACATACATCCATACATCCAACCATCCATACACCCACACATCCATACATCCTTACATCCATACATATATACATCAATACGTACATCCACACATCCGTACATACACACATTCACACATCCGTACATTCATCCGTTCTTCCGCCCGCCCACCCATCCATTCATCCACCCACAT
>NW_016980172.1:0-511 GCF_001483705.2 Eufriesea mexicana | reverse complement strand
AGTTAGCTCACCACGATATGAGTAGAAATTGGCAATAAAATTGAATATTCCAATCTGATTGTACAGCATTACAATGGCTATAGCTCGAATATAGAATATTTCATTATTATATATGCAAGAATGTTATTTCACCACGACATTAGTCGAAGATGTGAATAAAAATGTATTCTCCAGCCAGATCCTCTATCATTGCAATGGCTGTAGCATGCCACTAGAGTCTTTCCTCCTTATTTTTGCAAGAAAGTTGGCCCACCACGATATTAGTCAAAAATGTTAATAAAATTGCGTTTTCAAGACAGATTCCATAGCATTGCAATGGCTACAGCACGCCAATAGGATCTTTCTCCTTTATTAATGCAGGAAAGGTAGCTCACAACGATATTAGTCGAAAATGTCAATAAAATTGAATTTCCCAGCTAGATTCTACAGCATTTTAATGGCCATAGCTCGCCGATATAATATTTCAGCCTTATTTATGCAATACAGTTACTTCACCTCGATACCAGTCGAA
>NW_016980171.1:0-262 GCF_001483705.2 Eufriesea mexicana | reverse complement strand
CACGTTAGTTTATGTTACGTTACGTTTGGTTCGGTTAGGCTAGTTTGGGACAGGTTAGGATGGATTTTACTTTTCTGTTATACAGTGCCATCCTATCGACCATTGCGCACTCCTGTCCTCCAATATGCTCTGTTTGGCGATGGGGATGTCAGCAATAGTGGTATCGGCGGGTTAGGTTGGATTATGTTGCGCTCGGTTTTGTCACGTTTCGTTAGGTTGGGATGTGATAACTTTGACTTTTGCGCTATAGACTGCTTTTCGA
>NW_016980170.1:0-594 GCF_001483705.2 Eufriesea mexicana | reverse complement strand
ACTTGCCATTGGATTGAAGGCGTTAGGCGATGTATTCTCCAAGCTATAACAGGTTACCGACCTTGAGTAGCCCTATTCTCTGGCAAGTAGATGGCTGTACTTGCCATTGGATTCAAGCCGATAGGTGATCTATTCACCAAGCTATAACAGGTTATAGACATTGGTTAGACCTATCCTCTGGCAAGTAGATGGCTGTACTTGCAATTGGATTGAACGCGTCAGGCGATCTATTTACCAAGCTATAAAAGGTTATAGATTTTGGATAGACCTATCCTCTGGCATGAAGGTGGAGATACTTGCCATGGGATTGAAAGCGTTAGGCGATCTATTCACTAAGCTATAACAGATTATAGATCATGAATAGTCCTTTGGCAAGTAGATGGCTGTACTTGCCATTGGATTGAAGGCGTTAGGCGATCTATTCACCGTGCTATAGCAGATTATAGATTTTGTTTAGACTTATTCCCTGGCAAGTACATGGCTGTACTTGCCATTGGGTTGCAGGCGATAGGCGATTTAATCACCAAGCTTTGGCAGCTTATAGGCTTTGAATATGCTCATTCTCTGGCGAGTAGATGGCTGTACTTGCCATTG
>NW_016980169.1:381-699 GCF_001483705.2 Eufriesea mexicana | reverse complement strand
AAGTCAAAGAAACCCTAACCGAGCCTTCCTAACCTAACCTAACGAAACGTAACCTTGCTCAACCTAACTTGCCGAGACCACCATTAATGGACTCCCCAGTGCCAAGCAGAGCATACTAGAGCACATTATAGCGCACAAGCCCGCCGAATAGCAGTGTATAGCACAAAGACTAAGTAGTCTTTCCTAACCGAGCCAAACGTAACAAAACAAAACGCAACCTAACTAAACCTAACAAGACGGGACCGCTATTGCTGGCCTCCTTAAAGACAAGCATAATGTACTAGAACACAGCAGTACGCAGAACCGCCCCCCCCCCCC
>NW_016980169.1:0-272 GCF_001483705.2 Eufriesea mexicana | reverse complement strand
CCCGCTTTGCAAGGAACAGAGCAAAAGTCGAAGGTGCCCTATCCTAGCCTGACCTGGCCCAACATGACGATACGTAA
Organism: Eufriesea mexicana; assembly: GCF_001483705.2. Taxonomy (NCBI): domain Eukaryota; kingdom Metazoa; phylum Arthropoda; class Insecta; order Hymenoptera; family Apidae; genus Eufriesea; species Eufriesea mexicana. Next base: position 195 of record NW_016980169.1, on the reverse strand, counting down.
CCTATCCCAACCTAACGTGCCGAGACCACTATCCCTGTCCTCCCCAGAGCCAAGCAGAAACTATTGGAACACAGTAGAGCGCAGAAATCCGCAGTTAACTGTGTATAGCACAAAAATACGGACAGCCCTATTCTAATATGTCCAACCTCAACATAAAAGGACTTAACATAACTCAACCTAACGTACTGCGACCAC
>NW_016980168.1:0-459 GCF_001483705.2 Eufriesea mexicana | reverse complement strand
GATCGAACAAGCACACCGAACAGCAGTGTATTTAACAAATGTCGATGCTATCCTATCCTAAGAGAACAATACGTGACGCAGCCACGCGTAGCATAACACAAACTAACTTACCTGGACCACCACTTCTGGCCTCCGGTGTACCGTGTGGAGCATATTAGAGCAATGTAGAGCGTGAAAATCCGCCGAATAGCAGTGTACAGCACATAAGTTAAAGCTACCCTGTCCTAACCTAACCAAGCGTAACTGAACGACGCGTAACATGACTCAACCTAAGGCGCCGAGATAACTACTGCTGACCTCCCCAGAACCAAGCAGAGCGTATGGGAGCAGTGTAGAGCGCAGAGATCCACCGAATAGTAATGTATAGAGCAAAAGTCAATGCTAACCTATTCTTACCTAACCGTACGATACATAACCGAACGACACATAATACAACGTAACGTGGCGAGCACACTGTTG
>NW_016980167.1:1902-2144 GCF_001483705.2 Eufriesea mexicana | reverse complement strand
CTACCGAAGAACTGTGTATACCACGTAAGCCAAAGGTATCCAAACCTAACCCAGCATAACACAGCCTATCCAAGCGTGGCATAACTCAACCCAACGTGCCGGGGCCACTATTACTGGCCTCCCCATTGCCAAACAGAGAACATCAGGTCACAGTAGAGCGCAGAGACCTACCGGATAGAGGAGTATAGCGCAAAAGACAAAGCTGACCCTTCCTAAACTAGCAAAACCTGACAATACCAAAC
>NW_016980167.1:0-776 GCF_001483705.2 Eufriesea mexicana | reverse complement strand
GTGCCTAGAACACTGTTGCCGGCCGCCCCAGAGCCAAGCAGTACACATCAGTGGAGAGCAGGACGCAGAAATCCATATGATCGCAGTGTATATCAGAAAAGTCTAAGGACCCAAACCTATCCCAAACAGACAGAAGAGAAACGAATATAGCCCAACTCAACCAAACGCGCCGAAAACGACATTGTTGCCGTGTCGAGGGCCAAGCAGGACATACTACGCTCAGTAGGGCGCAGAAGTTCACCGAATAGCTGTGTACAGCGCAAAAGTTAAAGCTACCCTAACCAAACTTGTTCTAACCCAACTTAACCGAACGTACCCGGACTCAACATAACGTGCCTAGGCCACTATTAGTGGCCTTCCCGGGGCCACGCTGAAAATATCAGTGCACAGTAGAGCGCAGGAAACCTCCTAATACCTGACTATATCACAAAAGTAAAAGCTATCCTCTCCTAACCTAACCAACCGTAACATAACCCAAACTAACGTGCCGCGATCTCTATTGCTGGCCTCCCGAGAGCCAAGCGGAGGATACTAGTGGAGAGTAGAACATAGAACTCGAAAGAACCGCAGTGTAGATCAGAAAGTAAAAGCTGCACAAACCTAACACAAACCAATAGAACACTGTCAAACATAGCTAACTTAGCCTACCGTACGGAGAAGGCTATTGCTGTCCTCCCCAGCGCCAAGCAGAATACATTAGTGGAGACTGGAATGCAGGAATCCAGGGAAACACTGAGTTGATCAGAAATGTCAAAGCTACCGAGGCCTAACGCGAA
>NW_016980166.1:0-521 GCF_001483705.2 Eufriesea mexicana | reverse complement strand
CTGCTCCCTACAGTGGTCTAATGCTTTCAGCATGGCTCTGGGAAGGCCAGCGATAGAGGTATGTGCTCGTTACGTTGAGTCATGCTACGCTCGGTTAGGTTGGGTCAAACTGAGTTTGGTCAGGATAGCTTTAACTTTAGCGCTGTACATGGCCTTTCGGTGGACTTCTGCGCTCTACTGCGCTCTACTATGTCCTGCTTGTCACTGGGGATGGAAACAATAGCGGTCTCGGCATGTTAGGCTAAGGCAGGCTATGTTTGGCTATGTTCTTACTTTTTGATATAGACTGCGATTATGTGGATTTCTGAGTCCTTCTCTCCGCTAACGTGTTCCGCTTGACACTGTGTACGCCAGCAATATCGGTCGCGGCACATTAGGTTGACGTTCGGTGCGTTTGGTTATGTTACGTTAGTTTTGGTCAGGCATGGATAGCTTTGACTTTCGTGGTATACACTGTTACAAGGTGAATTTCTACTCTCTACTATTCTCTACTATACTCCATACTACTCCGGGGAGGACAG
>NW_016980165.1:0-261 GCF_001483705.2 Eufriesea mexicana | reverse complement strand
AGGTATGGATGTATGTGTGGACGGATGTATGGTTGTATGAATGAATGGACGTATATATGTATGAATGTATGGATTGATGGACGTATGGATGGATGAAGGTTAGTATGGATTGATTTTTGGATGTATGGATGCATGAATGTACGGATGTATGAATGGATGGATGTATGGATGGACGGACGTATGGATCTATGGATGTATGGAAGTATGTGTGTATGGATGTATGTATGTATGAATGTAAGGTTGTAAGAATGTATGGATGTA
>NW_016980164.1:0-593 GCF_001483705.2 Eufriesea mexicana | reverse complement strand
CTTCAACCAATGGCAAGAACGGCCATCTACTTGCCAGAGAATTGGTCTATTCAAAATCTATAACCTGTTATCGCTTTTTGAAAAGATCGCATAACGCCTTCAATCCAATGGCTAGTACGGACATCTACTTGCAAGAGAATACGTGTATTCAAAATCTATAATTTGTTATAGCTTCGTGAATAGGTCGCCTAATGTCTACAACCAATGGCAAGTACAGTCATCTACTTGCAAGAGAATAGGTCTATTCAAAATCTATAACCTGTTATAGCTTGGTGAATAGATCGCCTAACGCCATCAATCCAATGGCAAATACAGCCATCTACTTGCCAGAGAATAGGTCTATTCAAAATCTAGAGCCTGTTATAGCATGGTGAATAGATCGACTATCGCCTTCAATCCAATGGCAAGAACAGCCATCTACTCGCCAGAGAATGAGCATATTCAAAACCTATAAGCTGCCGTAGCTTGGTGATCAGATCGCCTATCGCCTGCAATCCAATGGCAAGTACAGACATGTACTTGCCAGGGATTAAGTCAATTCAAAATCTATAATCTGTTATAGCATGGTGAATAGATCGCCTAACGCCTTCAAT
>NW_016980163.1:0-370 GCF_001483705.2 Eufriesea mexicana | reverse complement strand
CTTGCATAAATAAGTATGAAATATTCTATTGGCGAGCTATAGGCATGGGAGTGCTATATAATCTGGCTGGAAAAATCGATTTTGTTGACATATTCGACTAATATCGTGGTGAAACTCCTCTCCCACATAAATAATGAGGAAAGATTCTATTGACGTGCTATAGCCATGGCAGTGCTATATAATCAGGCTGGAAAATCCAATTTTATTGACGTTTTCGACTAATATCGTGTTGGGCTCAGTTTCGTGCATAAATAAGGAGGAAAGACACTAGTGACGTGCTATAGCCATTGCAATGCTATAGAGTCTCTCTGGAAAATTCAATTTTATTGACGTTTTCGGCTACTTTCGTGGTGGCCTATCTTCCTTGCAT
>NW_016980162.1:0-1314 GCF_001483705.2 Eufriesea mexicana | reverse complement strand
AATTCGATTTTATTGACATTTTCGGCTAATATCGTGGTGAGCTAACTTTCGTGTGTAAATAAGCGGGAAAGACTCTATTGGTGTGCTATAGCCATTGCAGTCATGTAGAATCTGGCTGGAAAATACAATTTTATTGAGATTTTCGACTAATTTCGTGGTGATTAAACTTCCATGCATAAATAAGGAGGAAACATGCTTTTTGAGGGCTGTAGCCATTGCAATGGTATAGAATGTGGCTGGAAAATATAATTTTATTGACATTTTCGACTAATATCGTGGTGAGCAAACTCCCTTGCGTAAGTAAGGAGGAAACATTCTGTTGGCGTGCTCTAGTCATTGCAAAGCTATAGAATCTGAAAGGGAATTTGAAATTTATTGTCATTTTCGACTAATATCATGGTGAGCTATTTTTCATTCATAAATAGGCAGGAAGGAATCAATTGGCGTGCTATATCCATTGCAATGCTGTAGAATCTGGGTGGGAAATCCAATTTTATTGACATTTTCGTCTGACATCGCTGTAAGCTAACTTTCTTGCGTAAATAAGGAGGAAAGGTTATATTGGCGTGCTATAGGTATTGCATAGCTATAGAATCTTCCTGGAAAATTCACTTCTACTGACATTTTCGTCTTATACCGTGGTGAGCCAACTTTATTTTATAAATACGGAGGAAAGATTCAATTGGCGTGCTATAGCCGTCGCGATGCTATAGAATCTGGCTGGAAAGTTCAATTTTGTCGACATTTTCGACTAATATCGTGGTGAGCTAACGTTCATGCATAAACAAGGAGGAAAGATGCTCTTGGCGAGCTGTAGCCATTGCAATGCTTTAGAATGTGATTAGAAAGTTCAATTTAATTGACATTTTCGACTAATACCGTGGTGAGCGAACTTCCTTGCATAAGTAAGGAGGAACGATGCTTTTTGAGTGTGAGTGCTATAGCCATTGCAATGATAAAGAATGTGGCTGGAAAATACAATTTTGTTGTCATTTTCGACTAATATCGTGGTGAGCTAACTTCCTTGCGTATGTAAGGGGGAAACATTCTGTTGGCGAGCTCTAGTCATTGCAACGCTACGGAATCTGGAAGGGAAATTCAATTTTATTGACACTATCCACTAATATCGTGGTGAGCACTCTTCCTTGCATAAATAAGGAGGAAAGATTTTATTGGGGCGCTATTGCCACTGGACTGCTATAGAACCTTGATGGAAATTTCAATTTTATTGACATTTTCGACTTATTTCGCGGTGAGCTAACTTCCTTGCATAGGTAAGGAGGAAACATGCTTTTTGAGCGCTATAGCCACTGC
>NW_016980161.1:0-732 GCF_001483705.2 Eufriesea mexicana | reverse complement strand
ATGTGCCTGGAAGATTCAATTTTATTGACAGTTTCGACTAATATCGTGGTGAGCTATCTTTCTCACATAAATAAGGCGGAGTGATTCTACTGGCGTGCAATAGACATTGCAATGCTATAGAATCATCCTGGAAAATTCAATTTTATTGTCATTTTCGACTAGTATAGTGGTGAGATAGCTTCCTTGCATAAGTAAGGAGGGAAGATCCTTTTGGAGTACTATTGAGATTGCAATGTCGCAGAATCTGGCTGGGAAATTCAATTTTATTGACATTTTTGACTGATATCGTGGAAAGTTAACTTTCTTGCATAAATAAGGTGGAAAGAATCTATTGGCGTGCTATAGGCTTTGCAGTGCGATAGAATCTTGCTGGAAATTTCAATATTATTGACAGTTTCGACTATTATCGTGGTGAGCAAACTTCCTTCCCTAAGTAGGGGGGAAAGATCCTTCTGGAGTGCTATAGCCATTCCAATGCAGTAGAATCTGGCTGTAGAACTCAATTTTATTGACATATCTGACTAATATCGTGGAGAGCTAACTATCTTGCATAAATAAGGACGAAAGATTCTATTGGCGTACTATAGCCATTGCAATGCACTGGAATCTGGCTGGAAAGTTCTATTTTATTGACATTATCGACTAATATCGTGGTTAGCTGTCTATCTCGCATAAATATGGAGTTTAGATTGTATTGGCGTGCTATAGCCATTGCAATGATATAGAATGTGG
>NW_016980160.1:0-442 GCF_001483705.2 Eufriesea mexicana | reverse complement strand
ATTAGATCGCCTATCGCCTGCAATCCAATGGCAAGTATGTCCACCTACTTGCCAGAGAATAGGCATATTCAAAATATATTATCTCTTATAGCTTGGAGAATAGGTCGCCCAACGCCATCAATCCAATGGCAAGTACAGACTTCTACATGCCAGAAAATAGGTCTATTCAAAATCTATAACCTCTTATAGCTTGGTGAATAGATCGCCTAACGCCTTCATCCAATGGCAAGTACAGACATCAACTTGCAAGAGAATAAGTCTATTCAAAATCTATAAGCTGTCACAGCTTTGTGATTAGATAGCCTAACGCCTTCAATCCAATGGCAAGTACAGCCATCTACTTGCTAGGGAATGGGTCCATTCAAAATCTATAACCTGCTATAGCTTGGTGAATAGATCGCATAACGCCTTCATCCAATGGCAAGTACAGCCATCTACTGGC
>NW_016980159.1:0-1738 GCF_001483705.2 Eufriesea mexicana | reverse complement strand
ATAAAATTGTATTTTCCAGCCAGATTCTACGGCCTTGCAATGGCTATAGTACGCCAAAAGAATCTTTCCTCCTTAGTTATGCAAGAAAGTTGGCTCACCTCGATATTAGTCGAAAATGTCAATAAGATACTATTTTCCGGACAGATTGTATATCTTTCCAATGGCTATAGCACGCCATTAGAATCTTGAATCCTTAATTATGCAAGAAAGTTAGCTCAAACCGATATTAGACGATATGTCAATGAAATTGTATTTTCCAGCCAGATTCTATGGCATTGCAATGGTTATAGCGCGCCAACAGAATCTTTCCTCCATATTTATGAAAGAAAGTTAGCCCACATCGATATTAGAAGAAAATGTTAATAAAATTGCATTTTCCAGACAGCTTCTACGGCATTTCAATGGCTATAGCACGCCAATAGAACCCTTCCTCCTCATATATGCAAGAAAGTTAGGTCACGACGATAGTAGTCGATAATTTCAATAAAATTGAATTTTCCAGCCATATTCTATAGCATTACCATGGCTATAGCACGTCTGTAGAATCTTTCCACCTTATATATCCAAGAAAGATCGGTTACCACGATATTAGTCGATAATGTCAATAAGATTGAACTTTCGAGCTAGATTCTAAAGCATTGCAATAGCTATAGCACGCCAGTAGTATCCTTCTTCCTTACATATGCAAGAAGGTTATCTCGCCACGATATAAGTCGAAAATGTCAATGAAATTGAATTTTCCAGCCAGATTCTTCGGCCTTGCTATGGCTATAGTACGCCAATAGAATCTTTCTTTATTATAAATGCAAGAAAGTTAGGTCACCAGGATATTAGACGCAAACGTCAATACAATTAAATTTTCCTGCCAGATTCTATACCTTTGCTATGGCTATAGCACGCCAATAAAGTATATCGTCCATATTTATATAAGAAAGATTGGTGACCACGATGTTAATTGAATAAATCAATAAATTTGAATTTTCCAGCCAGATTCTCAAACTTCGCAATGACTATAGAACGCCAGTAGAATCTTTCCTCCTTATATATGCAAGAAAGTTATGTCACAACGATATTAGTCGAAAATGTCGATAAAAATGAATTTTCCGGCTCGATTCTACGGCCTTGCAATGGCTATAGCACGCTAATAGAATCTTTCCTCCTTATTTATGCAAGAAAGTTAGCTCGCCACGGGATAAGAAGAAAATGTTAACAAAATATTCATTTTTAAAATTGAATTTTCCAGCCAGATTTCATACCATTGCCATGGCTATATCTCGCCAATAGTATATTTCATCCTTATTTAAGCAAGAAAGTCAGTTCACCACGATATTAGTCGAAAATGTCGATAGAAGTGAATTTTCCATTCAGATTTTACGGCCTTGCAATGGCTAATGCACGCCAATAGAGTCTTTCCTCCTTATTTACGCAAGAAAGATAGCTCGCCACGGTATTGGATGGAAATGATAATAAAATTGGATATTCCAGACAGATTCTATTGCATTGCAATGGCAATAGCACGCCAGTAGAGTCTTTCCTGGTTCTTTATGCAAGAAAGTTAGCTCACAGCGATATTAGTCGAAAGTGTGAATAAAATATTGTTTTTCGGCAGATTCTATATCATTACAATGGCTATAGCACGCCATTAGAATCTTAAAACCTTAATTATGCAAGAAAGTTAGCTCAAAACAATATAAGACGAAATGTCAATGAAATTGTATTTTCCGGCCAGATTCAATAT
>NW_016980158.1:278-520 GCF_001483705.2 Eufriesea mexicana | reverse complement strand
TGTAACCTGTTATAGCATGGTGAATAGGTCGCCTAACGCCTTCAATCCAATGGCAGGTACAGCCATATACTTGCCAGAGAATAGGTCTACTCAAAACCTACAATACGTTATAGCTTGGTGAATAGGTCGCCTAACGCCTTCAACCAATGGCAAGTACAGCCATCTACTTGCAAGAGAATTAGTCTATTCACAATATGTAACCTGTTATAGCTTGGTGAATAGGTCGCCTAACGCCTTCAATC
>NW_016980158.1:0-226 GCF_001483705.2 Eufriesea mexicana | reverse complement strand
GCCTGCTATAGCTTGGTGAATAGGTCGCCTAACGCCTTCAATCCAATGGCTAGTACAGTCATCTACTTGCCAGGGAATAGGTCTATTCAATATCTATAGCCTGTTATAGCTTGGTGAGTATATCGCTTAGCGCCTTCAATCCAATGGCAAGTACAGACATCTGCTTGCCAGAGAATAGGTCTACTCAAAACCTACATTCTGTTATAGCTTGGTGAATAGGTCGCCT
>NW_016980157.1:0-1343 GCF_001483705.2 Eufriesea mexicana | reverse complement strand
CCTGTTATAGAATGCAGAATAGATCGCGTAACGCCTTCAAACAAATCGCAAGTACAGCCATCTACTTGCCAGAGACTAGGTCTTTTTGAAAATATATAATCTGTTATACCTTCGTGAATAGGTCGCCCAACGCCTTCAATCGAAAGGCAAGTATAGACTTCTGCTTGCCAGAAAATAGGTTTATTCAAAGTCTATAACCTGTTATGGCTTGGTGAATAGATCGCCTAACGCCTGCAATCCAATGGCAAGTACAGCAATCTTCTTGCCAGAGAATAGGGCTATTCAAGATATATAATCTGTTATAGCTTGGTGAGTACATCGCCTAACGCCTTCAATTACAGCCATCTGCTTTCCAGAGAATAGGTGAATTCAATATCCATTACCAGTTATGGAATACAGAATAGATCGCCTAACGCCTTCAAACAAATCGCAAGTACAGCCATCTACTTGCCAGAGAATAGGTCTATTCAAAGTCTATAACCAGTTATGGCTTGGTGAATAGATCGCAAAACGCCTGCAATCCAATGGCAAGTACAGACATCTACTTGCCAGAGAATTGGTCTACCCAAAATATATAACCTGTTATCGCTTGGTGAATAGATCGCATAACGCCTTCAATGCAATGGCAAGTACAGCCATCTACTTGCCAGAGAATAGGTCTATTCAAAGTCTATAACCAGTTATGGCTTGGTGAATAGATCGCCTAACGCCTTCAAACAAATCGCAAGTACAGCCATCTTCTTGCCAGAGATTAGGTCCATTCAAAATCTACAAGCTGTTATAGCTTCGTGAATAGATCGCCTTACGCCTTCAATCTAATGGCAAGTACAGCCATCTACATGTCAGAGAATAGGTCTATTCAAAATCTATAATCTGCTACAGCTTGGTAAATAGATCGCCTACCGCCTTCAATCCAATGGCAAGTACACACATCTACTTACCAGAAAATAGGTCTATTCAAGATCTATAATCTGTTATAACTTTGTGAATACATCGCCTAACGCCTTCAATCCAATGGCAAGTACAGCCATCTACTTGCCAGAGAATAGGTCTTTTCAAAATATATAATCTGTTATAGCTTCGTGAATAGGTTGCCTTCAATCCAATGGCAAGTACAGGCTTCTGCTTGCCAGAAAATAAGTCTATTCAAAATTTATAGCCTGTTACAGCATTGTGAATAGATCGCCAAACGCCTTCAATCCAATGGCAAGTACAGCCATCTACTCGCCAGAGAATAGGTATAATCGTTATCTATATCCTGTTATCGCTTGGTGAATAGGTCGCCTAACGCCTTCAAACAAAACGCAAGTACAGCCATCTACTTGCCAGAGAATAGGTCTATT
>NW_016980156.1:0-1559 GCF_001483705.2 Eufriesea mexicana | reverse complement strand
GAGAGCTAACTTTCTTTCACAAATAAGGAGGAAAGATACCATTGGCGTGCTATAGCCGTTGCAATGCTATAGAATATGGCTGGAGGATTCAATTTTATTGACATTGTGATCTAACTTCGTGGTGATCTATCTTTCCTGCATATGCATGGGGGAAAGATTCTATTGGAGTGCTATGGCCATTGCAGTGCAATAGAATCTGGCTGGGAAACTCAATTTTATTGACATTTTCGGAGAATATCGATGTGTGCTAGCTTTCTTGCATAAATAAGGAGGAAAGATGCTATTCGCCTGCTATAGCCATTGCAATGCTATAGAATCTGTCTGCAAATTTCAATTTTATTCACAAATACGGCTTTTGTCGTGGTGAGCTGGCTTTCTTGCGTAAATAAGGAGGAAAAATTCCATTGACGTGCTATATCCATAGCAATGCTATAGAATCAGGCTGGAAAATCCAATTTTATTAACATTTTCCTCCAATATCGTGGTAAGCTATCTTTTAAGCATAGATAAGGAGGGAAGTTTCTATTGGCGTTCTATAGCCATCACAATGCCATAGAATCTTGCTGGAACGTTAAATTTTATTGATATTTTCCAATAATATCGTGCTGAGCTAACTTCGTTGCATAGATAAGTAGGAAAGATATAAGGAGGGAAGTTTCTATTGGCGTTCTATAGCCATCACAATGCCATAGAATCTTGCTGGAACGTTAAATTTTATTGATATTTTCCAATAATATCGTGCTGAGCTAACTTCGTTGCATAGATAAGTAGGAAAGACCCTATTGGCGTGCAATTGATGTCGCAATGCTATAGAATCTGCATGGAAAATTCAATTTTATTGAACTATTCAAATAATATCGTGGTGAGCTAACTTTGTTGCATGAATAAGGAGGAAATATCCTATTTGCGTGCTATACCCGTTGCAGTGCTATAGAATCTGGATGGAAAATTCAATTTTATTGACATTTTCGACTGATATTGTTGTGAGCTAACTTTCTTGCATAAACAAGAAGGAAGAATACTATTGGCGTGCTATTGCCATTGGAATGCTATAGAATCTGGCTGGAAAGTTCAATTTTATTGTCATTTTCGGACAATATCGTGGTGAGCTGACCTTCTTGCAAAAATAAGGGGGAAAAATTCCGTTGGCGTGCTAGAGCCGTTGCAGTGCCATAGTATCTGGCAGGGAAATATCATTATATAGACAGTTTCGGCTAATATCGGGGAGAGCTTTCTTTCTTTTATAAATAAGGAGGAAAGATCCAATTGGCGTGCTATAGCCGTTGCAAAGCTATAGAATCTGGCTGGAAAATTAAATTGTATTGACATTTTCCAATCATATGGTGGTAAGCTACCTGTCATGCATAAATAAGGAGGAAAGATTCTATTGACGTGCTATAGCCTTTGTAATGCTATAGAACCTGCCTGGAGCAATCATTTTTATTGACATTATTGGATAATATTGTGGTGAGCTAGGCTCCTTGCATTAATAAGGTGGAAATATTCTATTGGCGTGCTATGGCCATTGCAGTGCAATAGAATCTGGCTGGAAAACTCAA
>NW_016980155.1:0-549 GCF_001483705.2 Eufriesea mexicana | reverse complement strand
TATGTCAAGGGATAATTACAATTCCATGTCCGTGGTTGGTACATGCAACAATAGAGCACACTCGCCGCAAAATGAATACGTTCAGTGGTGATTTCGATACTGTTTCAATTCTAGAATGACAAAGGACTGCCCCTGTATAGCTGGAGACATCAATACTTGACGAAACAGTGCTGATTACAGCCATCATTGCAGTCCTTTAGCCGTCGCACTAATTTGTTCAGTTGTAATTTATGTTTAGCGGTAATTCTAGAATAATTAATATGCAGTACCATTATGGCTAGTGATATGTAACGTTGGCAGTACGGTACTCAGCACATCCACCATCGGTCCACTGTTGCCGTTGAATTAACATGTTCGAACATGACGAATATACTACAGCAATTCTAGAGTGACAAAAGAGATATCCGCTTTAGCTCGAGATATTGACAGTTGACATAACAATGCCGGGTACAACAAACATCACAGTACTGCAGCCGCTGCATTAATCTGTTCAGTGACGATTTATATTCCAAAGTTGTTCTAGAATAATCTATGTATGCGACGGTTAAT
>NW_016980154.1:0-975 GCF_001483705.2 Eufriesea mexicana | reverse complement strand
TAATTTTCCAGCCAGATTCTATAGCATTGCAATGGCTGTAGCTCGCCAGTATAGTCTTTCCTCATTACATATGCAAGAAAGTTAGGTCACCACGATATTTGACGAAAATCTCAATCAAATTGTACATTCCAGCCTGATTCTACAGCATTGCAATGGCTATTGCACGTCAATAGATTCCTTCCTCCTTATTTATGCCAGAAAGCTTGCTCACAACGATATTACCAGAAAACGTCAATAAAATTGAATTATCCAGTCAGATGCTATAGCATTGCATTGGCCATAGCACGCCAATAGAATCATACCTCCATATTTATGCAAGAAAGTTAGGTCCCCACGATATTAACCGAAAATGTCAATGAAATAGAATTTCCGAGCCAGATTCTACAGCATTGCAATGGATATAGCACGCCAATAAAATACTTCCTCCTTATTTATGCAAGAAAGTTTGCTCACCGCGATATTAGTCGAAAATGTCAACGAAATTGAATTTTCGAGGCAGAATCTATAGCATTGCAATGGCTATAGCATGCCGATAGAATATTTCCTCCCTATTTATGCCAGAAAGTAGGGTCACCACGATATTATTCGATAAGGTCGGTAAGATTGTAAGATTGAATATTCCAGCCATATTCTACAGAAATGCAATGGCTATAGCGCGCCATTAGAATCTTTCCTCCTTATTTATGCAAGAAGGTTACCACACTTCGATATTAGACCAAATGTCAATAAAATTGAATTTTCGAGGCAGATTCTATTGAATTGCAATGGCTATTGCACGCCAATAGCATCTTCCCTCCTTATTTATACAAGAAAGATAGCTCACCACGATATCAGTCGAAAGTGTTAATAAAATTGAATTCTCCGAACAGATTCTATAGATTTGCAATGGCTATAGCACGCCAATAGAATCCATCCTCCTTATTGATGCAACAAAGTTAGCTCACCACGATATTAGACGAAAATGTCAATGAAATT
>NW_016980153.1:364-635 GCF_001483705.2 Eufriesea mexicana | reverse complement strand
GGTCAGGTCAGGTCAGGTCAGGTCAGGTCAGGTCAGGTCAGGTCAGGACTGGTGGGGTCAGGTCAGGTCAGGTCAGGTCAGTTCATGTCAGGTCAGGTAATGTCGGGTCAGATGCTGTCAGTTCAGGTCAGTCCAGGTCAGGCCAGATCATATAATGTCAGGTCAGGTCAGGTCAGGTCAGGTCAGTCAGGTTAGGTCAGCCCAGGTCAGGTGAGGTCAGGTTAGGTCAGGTCAGGTCGGTCAGGACAGGTCAGGTCTGGTATGGCCGGTT
>NW_016980153.1:0-220 GCF_001483705.2 Eufriesea mexicana | reverse complement strand
CAGGTCAGGTCAGGTCAGATCAGGTCAGGTCAGGTCAGGTCATGTCAGGTCAGGTCAAGTCTGGTATGGTCAGGCCAGGCCAGATCATGTCTGGTCCGGTCAGGTCAGCTAACGCCGGTTAAATTCGGGACGGGTCAGGTCAGGTCAGGTATTGTCCGGTCAGGTAAGGTCAGGTCAGGAAATGTCAGTTCAGGTCAGTTCAGGTCAGGCCAGGTCAGGC
>NW_016980152.1:0-459 GCF_001483705.2 Eufriesea mexicana | reverse complement strand
ACCGCTACTGCTGCGCTCTTCAGGGCGAAGCAGAGAACGTTAGAAGATATAGAGCGCAGGAGTTCATAGAATCTCTGTGCATAGCTAAATAGTCCAAGTTACACTTGCTTAGCGTAGCCACACGTGACAGAACCGAACGTAGCTTTACTGAACGCAACGTGCCGAGTCCTCCGTTGCTTGCCTCCCGAGAGCCAATCAGAATATCCTAGGGCGGAGTAGAGTGCAGTAATCCACCGCATTGCATTGCGTAGCACGAAAGACAAAGGTATCGTAACCTAACATATCCTAGCCTAACCTAGCCGAACACAACCTAACTTAACCAAACGTGCCTCGAACGTTACTACTCGCCACACCAGGGATAAGCAGAGTATATTAGAGCGCAGTAGTGCGCAGTATTCCACAGAATTGAGGTGTATGGCACTAAAGTTGAAGCTATCCTTTCCTAACTTAACCAATCGT
>NW_016980151.1:0-1029 GCF_001483705.2 Eufriesea mexicana | reverse complement strand
CCCTCCGCTATACATTGCTCTACTATACTCTGACCGACTCTGTGGGGGCGAGCTATAGCGGCGTTGGCACGCTAGCTTTAGTTAGGTTACATTTGGTTAATTTAGGTTGGATTAAGTTTGGTTAAGATAGCTATGACTGTAATGCTGTAGACTGTCATTGGTTGTATTTCTGTGATCTAGAATGCTCTACTACATTCTGTTTGGCTATTAGTAGACCAGGAGTAGTGGCCGGGGCACGTTATGTTGAGTGACGCTACGTTTGTGTGAGATATGGTAGGCTAGGGTATCTTCGACTTATGTGCTATTCACCACAATGCGGTGGATTTCTGCGCGTAATTACTCCCTTGTGCATTCGGCTTGTCCCTATGGATACCAGCAATAGTGTTCTCGTCATGTTAGATTGAGTTTGTCTACGTTTGTAAATGTTAACGTTTGGCTAGGTTTGGATAGGCAACTTTGACTTTTGTGCAATACGTTGCTATTCGGTGGAATTCTGCGCTCTAGTGTGCTCTAATATGCTCTGATTTGCCCCGGGCGGGTCATAAATATTGGTCTCGTCATTTCATGCTTAGACACACTGCGTTTGAAAATCTTGGGTAAGGTCAGGTTTGGTCAGGGTATGTATGACTCTTGTGCTATTCACTGCAATGCGGTGGGATTCTGCGTGTCAGGGTATGTATGACTCTTGTGCTATTCACTGCAATGCGGTGGGTTTCTGCGCACTACTCTGTTCCAGTACATTCTGCTTTTCCCTGTGGAGGCCAGCAGTAATGGTCACGGTGCATCAGGTATATGCTCTACTGTGTTCTGGTGTGTTCTGCTCGGCACTGAGGAGGACAGCAATAATGGCCTCGTCACGCTAGCTTCAGTTGTCCACGTTCTTTAAAGTTATATTTGGTCAGGTAAGGTTGGGATATCTTTGACGTTTGTGCAATTCGCTGCTCTTTCATGGCTTTCTGCGCTCTGCTGTGCTCTAGTGCGTTCTAGTTGGCTCTGTGGAAGCCAGCAATGGAGGTCTCGGCTCGTTAG
>NW_016980150.1:0-718 GCF_001483705.2 Eufriesea mexicana | reverse complement strand
TTAGGTTAGGAATGTTTGGTAAGCGTTTCTTCCATTTTTGTGCTGTACACTGCTATACGGAGGTTCTCCGCGCTCTACATTGCTCTTCTATACTCCGTCCAACTGTAGGCGAGCAGTAGTGTTCCTGTCATGTTACTGTCTACTACGCAGCGCTCGGTTAGGTTAGGGTATCAACGGCATTTGTGCCACACAGTTCGGAGTGATGGATTTCTGCTCCCTGGTGTGCTACAGTAGATTATGCTTGTCTCTGTGGAGGCCAGCAATAGTGGTCTCGCCATATTAGGTTTAGTTGTGTAACGTTTGTATGTGTTACCTTTGGCTAGGTTTAGACATGCAACTTTGACTTTTGTGCTGTACACTGCTATTCGATTGACCCCGGCTCCCTAATCTGCTCTAATATGATTTACTTGGACACTCGGAGGCCATCAACAACGGTCGCGGCACGTTAGGTTTGGTTAGACCACGTTTGTATTGGTTAGGTTAGGCCATGTTGATTCAGGGCATCTATGACTTTTGTGCTAGACACTGCATTGCGGTGGATTTCTGCTCTCAACTCTGCCCTTGTATATTCTACTTTGCTCTGGAGAGGCCAGCAATAGTGTCCTCGGCACGATATTATGAATTGTGTTACGTTGGGTTATGCAACGCGTGGTTTGGTTAGGATACCACAGCCTCGACTTTTGTGCTATAAATTGCTATACGGTGCATTTCTGCTTTC
>NW_016980149.1:0-725 GCF_001483705.2 Eufriesea mexicana | reverse complement strand
ATGTAAGAAAGGTAGCTCACCACGATGTTAGTCGAAAATGTCAATAAAATTGAACATTCCAGGCAGATTCTATAGCATTGCAAAGGCTATAGCACGCCAATAGAATATTTCCTCCGTACTTATACAAGAAAGGGAGCTCACCACGATACTAGTCGAAACTGTCAATAATATTGATCTTTCCAGCCAGATTCTATAGCATTGCAAAGCCTATAGTACTATAATATATATTCTTTCCTCCTTATCCATGCGAGAAAGCTAATTCAGCACGATATTAGCCAAAAATGTCGATAAAATTGAATTTTCAAGCCACATTCTATATCATTGCTTCGTCTATAGCACGCCAATAGAATCTACCCTGCTTATTTAGGCAAGAAAGAATGCTGCCCACGATAATAGTCGAAACTGTCATTGAAATTGAACCTTCCATCCAAATTCTATACCTTTGCGAAGGCTATAACACGCCATTAGAACCTTTCCTCCTTATTTATGGCATAAAGATAACTCACCACGATATTAGACGAAAATGTCAATTAAATTGAATTTTCCATCCAGCTTCTGTAGCATTCCAGCGGGTATAGCTCACCAATAAAATCTTTCCTCCATGTTTATGCATGAAAGTTAGCTCACCTCGACATTAGTCGAAGCTGTCAAAACAATTGAAATTTCCAGCCAGATTCCAGGGCATTGAAATGGCTACGACACGCCAACAGAATCTTTCCTCCTTA
>NW_016980148.1:0-876 GCF_001483705.2 Eufriesea mexicana | reverse complement strand
CAGATCAAACTACAATTGCATAACAACATAGGTGGTCAGCGAAAATGAAAACTCATTGGCTACGGTACTGTCTAGATGGCTACACTCAGTACTGAATCGTCGTTTGTCTATATCAATAAATATATGTGATGTATCCGTTGATAATTCTGCTTTATAGAGCCTATGTCACCAGTGCACAGATTAATAGAACGGCCACAGTGCTCTGTAGGTGAACGTTCCAAGTATCGTACTACCAACTGTAACTGTGTACAGCCATAACAGATCTCTACATTGATTATGCAATAATTGCCATGGAAATTTTGTCATTAACAAACTGATTAATCATTCGATTACATTGCTCTTTTGATGGGTATCCTCAATACTGTATTGTTACTTGTCAGTACCACTACCGATATGTGATCTGTGCATTGATCGTTTCAGAATTGCTATGGAATTCGAATCATCACTGAACAGATTATTTCAACGGCTACTGTGCTCTGTAGGTGGGTGTACATGGTAGAGTACTGCCAATTATAATTATGCCTAGCCGTAGCTGTTCTACACATTGGTTACTCTATAATGACTATAGAATTTAAATCATCATGGAACAGATGAAACTAATTGGATCAGTGCCCTATAGGTGGACGTACATTGTCTCGTACTGCCAATTGTAACATTGTATAGCCATTACTGGCCTACACATATTTTATTATAGATTTGCAGCGGAATATAAATCATCAGTGAACGAATTAATCAAATGCAACAGTACCGTAATTATGGCTGCACGCAGTACCCTTTTGGCGTATGTCAATGTCTCCAGCGACAATATGCCTAGCCGTCGAACATCCCAGAACTCATACAGCATAACTCAGGACTGAAATGATAAATCAAATGACA
>NW_016980146.1:0-595 GCF_001483705.2 Eufriesea mexicana | reverse complement strand
AATCACGATGTTCCAGTGGTATATATCGTAGTAGGTCCATTGTGTCCTTGAATTTTGCTGTTGAATTTGTCTGATATTTTTATACAGTGGTGTCGATACAATATTTTCGAACTTTCTTGCTCTACCCCGATGTGGTAACTTCCAGGACTTTCAAATCTTCATTCTCATTCATTGATGTCTTATAGAAAATTTTATACGGTTCATTTCCGACAAAACGCATCCAACATATTTTTAACCAGTTTATCGATTCTCCGTTAGAATTGTTTACCCTTTTAAAAATTGCGTCTTCTAATAATTTTGTTGATACGAAATATTCTTCTTTTATTTCATTTACAATAAAGTTATTACCTTTCCGGCACTTTTTGATAATATTATAATAATCTTGGGGGACAAACAGTAAATTATTTTTTTTTAATGACATTTCCACCACGCCAAAATCTCTATCATTTGGTAAAAACGAATGTCCTGATATTAAGAATTTGTGATCTATGATTGTCCGAAAACTGAGGTTAACTCGTTAAATACTAATTAGTTAAAATTACCTTCATCACTGCTTTCGGACATTATCGATAATAAATATCTCAATTTAAGTATA
>NW_016980145.1:0-305 GCF_001483705.2 Eufriesea mexicana | reverse complement strand
TCCGTTGCAGTGCTATAGAATCTGGCTGGAAAATTCAATTTTATGGTCATTTTCGGCAAATATTGTGTTGTGCAAACTTTCTTGCATAAATAAGAAGTAAAGATTCTATTGGCGTAATATAGCCATTGCAAAGCAGTAGAATCGGAATGGAAAATTCAATTGTATTGATATTTCCCTCTAATGTAGTGGCGTGCTGACTTTCTTGTATGTATAAGCTGGAAAGATTCTATTGGCGTGCTATGGCCATAGCAATGCTATAGAATCTGGATGGAAAATTCAATTTTATTGAGAACTTCGACTAATAT
>NW_016980144.1:0-286 GCF_001483705.2 Eufriesea mexicana | reverse complement strand
CGCTATTCCATTCTGCTTGTGTCTGAGGACGCCGGTATAGTGGTCTTGGCAAGATAGATTGAGTTACATTTCGCTTGTTTAGGAGAGGTTTGGCAATTTTGGTTGGGATAGCGTCTACTTTTGAGCTATACACGGCTGTTCGGTCGATCTCAGCACCCTACAATGGCCTGCTATGCTCTGCTCGACTCAATGGAGTCCAGTAACGGTAGCCTCGGCAGGATAGGCTAATTTAGGCTCCGGTTGGCTGCGGTATGCTTGGTTTGGTCACGTTTGGATGGATTTGACT
>NW_016980143.1:0-567 GCF_001483705.2 Eufriesea mexicana | reverse complement strand
TATCCAAACCCAGCCAAACGTAACGTATACAAACGTAGTCTAACACAACGTAACATGACGGTGCCGCAATTGCTGGCCTCCCCAGAGGCGAGCAGAGCATATTAGAGCAGCGCAGGGCGCAGAAATCCATAGAATCATAGTGCATATCAGAAAAGTCAAAATCCCCAGAGCTAACCAAGGCCAGCAGAACATAACCAAACGTAGCCTAGCTCAACCTAACGTGCCGAGGCCGCTATTATCTGCCTTCCCACAGCACATACTAGAGCACAGAAGAGCGCAGAAATCCATCGAACAGCAGAGTATGGCATAAAAGTTAAAGATGTCCTGTCCAAACTTTGCCCAACCCAACCTAACCGTCAGTAACATGACTCAACGTAACGTCCCGAGACCACTATTGCTTGCATTCCCAGAGTCATGCTGATAATATTGGAGAACCGTAGGGCGCCGAAATCCACCTAACATCAGGCTACGGCTCTAAAGTCATAGCTTCCCTCTCTTAACCTTGCCTAACATAACATTAACCAACATAACCTCGCTCACCCTAACGTGCCGCCACCACTAATGCTG
>NW_016980142.1:0-392 GCF_001483705.2 Eufriesea mexicana | reverse complement strand
GTAAATAGAATTTAATTTTCCAGACAGATTCTATAACATTCCAATGGCTATAGCACGCCAGTACGATATTTCTTCCATAATTATGCAAGAAAGTTAGCTAACCACGTTATTAGTTGAAAATGTCAACCAAATTTAATTTTCCAGCCAGGTTCTATAGCATTGCAATGGCTATTGCACGCCAGTAGCACCTTTCCTCCTTGTATATGCAAGAAAGTTGGGTCACCACGATATTAGTCGAAAATGTCAATAAAATTTAATTTTCCAGACAGATTCTATAGCATCGCGATAACTATAGCGCGACAGGAGAATCTTTCCTCCATATATATCCGAGAAAGTTAGGCCACCACAATATTAGCCGAAAATGTAAATAGAATTTAATTTTCCAGACAGAT
>NW_016980141.1:0-333 GCF_001483705.2 Eufriesea mexicana | reverse complement strand
CCAATCGTGACATAACCAAACGTAGCATATATCAACATATCGTACCGCGAACACTACTGCTGCCCCTCCTAAAGGCAGGCAGAGCATACTAGAGGCGTGTAGAGCTCAGTGGTCCACAGAATCGTAGTGTATAGCACGAAGTCAGGGCTATCCAGACCTAACCAAGGCTACCATAGCCTACCCAAACGTAGCATAACTCAGCCTAGCGCTCCGAGACCACTATTACTGGCCTCCCCAGAGTCGAGCAGAGCATAGTATGGCAACATAGAAGGTAGAAATCCACTGAATAGCGGTGTATAGCTCAAAAGTCAAAACCATCCTTACCAAACATAT
>NW_016980140.1:0-471 GCF_001483705.2 Eufriesea mexicana | reverse complement strand
ACTGGTTTTCGGTCGATATCTGTTCACTGCATTCCTCTACTGGCATCTGCTTGTCTCTGGGGATGGCAGTAATAGCGGTCCTTGCACGTTTGGCTTAGCTAGGTTGTGTTCAGTTAGGTTAGGCTAGGCTAGATTTGGTTCGGGTGATAACAGGCAGGCGTTTGGGGGCCCGTCTGTTCGAGAAAACGCGGTCAGCGCGAATGGCGCCGCGAGATGGCCGCGCGGCCCCCTCAGGATATGCGAGTGCTGCGTTGCGATTGTATGCGTGGTAGGTGTGCCTGTAATGACCCGTCTCGCGCGCATGGAAATGGATGTTCCGGGTGCGAGCACCCGTCGCGCCCGGATGGAACTACGTTTGCGTCACTGGGCCGTCCAGGCAATTGCTTCGCCTCGAAGTTCTGGGCGCACCGAAAATGCGAATGGCTGGCCATCGTGGTGTCTTTAGTGGGTGGAAATCGCATATAACCACGC
>NW_016980139.1:0-487 GCF_001483705.2 Eufriesea mexicana | reverse complement strand
ATTGAAAGATATCCATACCTAACCAGACCTAACATAACCTAACCAAACCTAGAATATATAAACATACAGTGCCAGGACCTCTATTGCTGGCCTCTCCAGAGACAAGCAGAACGTATTTGAGAAAAATAGAGCAGGCATGCACAGATTATCAGCGTATAGCACAAAAGCAAAAGCCATTCTGGGCAAACAAATCCTAACCTAACGTAACCGAACGTAACCTAACCCACCCTATCGTTATACGACCGCCTTTGCCGGCCCGGCAGAGTCGAGCAGGGAATAGCAGAACAACGTGGAGAGCAGGTGTCCA
Organism: Eufriesea mexicana; assembly: GCF_001483705.2. Lineage (NCBI taxonomy): Eukaryota > Metazoa > Arthropoda > Insecta > Hymenoptera > Apidae > Eufriesea > Eufriesea mexicana. Next base: position 180 of record NW_016980139.1, on the reverse strand, counting down.
ACCAGTGGCTGTGTATAGCACAAGAGGCAATGCTATCCTGTCCTAACCTATCCAAACGTAACGTAACCAAGCGCAACGTAGCTGAGACTAACGTGCCGTGTGCACAACTGCTGGCCCCCCCATAGCCAAGCAGAATATACTAGAGCACAGAAGAGCGCAGAAATCCGCCGAACAGCATTG
>NW_016980138.1:0-496 GCF_001483705.2 Eufriesea mexicana | reverse complement strand
TGAACATAACGTGCCGAAGCCACTATTTGTAGCCTTCCCAGAGCCGGGCTGAAAATATTAGACGACTGTAGGTCTCAAAAATCCACATAATAGCAGACCATAGCACTCAAGTTAATGCTATCCTCTATTCCATAGCACTCAAGTTAATGCTATCCTCTACTAACCTATCCAATCGTAACATAGCCAAACGAAATACAACCCAATTTAACGTCTCGCGCCCACTATTGCAGGCCTCCCCGTAGCCAAGCAAAACACATTAGTGGAGAGTAGAACGCAGAAATCCATAGAATGGCAGTGTATATCAGAAGTGACGGAACTACCCTGTCCTAACCCAAACCAACGGAGCATAACCAAACGTAGCCTAACGCGAACAGACGTGCCGATACCGCAGTTGTTGCCATCCCAGGAGCCAAGCGGGACATACTGGAGCACGGTACAGTGCAGGAACACACATTATATCTGTGCACAGCACAAAAGGTAAAGCTCCCATAACCAA
>NW_016980137.1:0-785 GCF_001483705.2 Eufriesea mexicana | reverse complement strand
GGTCTAATGCTCCCTGCTTTGCTCTGGGAGCTTCGGAAACGTTGGCGACGGCGCGTTATGTTGCGGTAGGCTACGTTCGTTTGGGTTACATCAGTTTGGGTTAGATTGGGATATCATTGACTTACGTGCCATGTATTGCAATTGTATGTATGTATGTGCCTCAGCGCTCTATCCTCCTCTAATATGCCATGTTTGGTGACGGGGCGGCCAGCAATAGTCGTCTCGGCTCGTTGGATGAGATTGGATACGATTGGCTATGTTACGTTAGCTTTGGTTAGATTCGGATCCCATTAGCTTTTCTGCTGTACGCATCTATTCTGTGGATTTCTGCCCTCTACTCCACACTATTATGCTCTGCTTGGCTCTGTGCAGGCCAGTAATACTGGTCGCGGAAGGTTAGGATGCGTTATATTACTTTCGGTTTGGTTAGGTTACGGTGGGTTAGCCTAGGATAGTTTTGACGTATGTGTTCAACACTGATATTCTGTGGACTACTTTGCTCTACTATGCTCTACCGTATTCTGACTTTATCTGGGGAAACCGGCAATAGTGATCGCGGCACGTTAAGCATATTTATTCAACGTTCGGTTAGGTTGTGTTGGTAAAGGTTAGGTCAAGGTGTCTTTGTCTTTTGTGCTTTGTACTACGATTTGGTGGATACCGGCGCTCTACTCTGCTCTACTATGCTCTGCTCCACTCTGGGGAGTCCAGCATTAGTGGTCATGGCTCGATAGGTTGCGTCAGTGTTCGTCTAGTAATGTTACGTTTGGTTAGATTAGGATAGG
>NW_016980136.1:0-682 GCF_001483705.2 Eufriesea mexicana | reverse complement strand
CTTATGATACGTTTGGTTAGATTAGGATAGGATAACATTGACGATTATTCTATACACTGCTATTCGTGAGATCTGCTTAGCTGTACTAGCATATGCTTGTCTCTGGGGAGGCCAGAAATGGTGGTCGTGTCATATTTGGTTTACTCATGTTCCGTTTGAATAGGACAGGTGCGGTTAAGTTTGGATAGGATGGCTTTGACTTTTGTGCTATACAGTGCCATTCGGTGGATATCTGCGCTCTGCTGTACTTTAGTATATTCTGCTTTGCTGTGGGTATGCCAGCAGTATTGGTATCGGCACTTTAGTCTGTGCAATGTTGCGTTTGGTTATATTACGTTTGGCTAGGTTAGGATATGATAGCTTTGACTTATGTGCTACAAACTGCTACACCGTGGATTTCTGCGCTCTACGATGCTCTAATATACCCTGCTTATCGGGGTTCCAGCAATCGTGGTCACAGCACGTCAGGTTATGCCAGATTACGTTTGGCTATATCAGGCTTCGTTGTGTTTGGTTTGGATAGTTTTGAACTATGTGCTATACGCTGCTATCCGGTGGATTCCTGCGCACTACTCTGCTCGAATTTGTTCGGCTTGTCTCTGGGAATGTTAGCAATCGTAGTTTCTGCATGTTTTGTTGAGTTAGTCTACTGTTGGTTAGTTTATGATAGGTCAGATTAGGT
>NW_016980135.1:0-520 GCF_001483705.2 Eufriesea mexicana | reverse complement strand
TATTGACATTTTCGGCTATTATCGTGGTGAGGTATCTTTCTTTCCTCAATAAGCAGGGTAGACACTATTGACGTGCTATAGAGATTGCAATGCAATTGAATCTTCGTGCAAATTTCAGTTTTAATGACATTTTCGACTTATATCGTAGTGAGCTAACTTTCTTGCATAAACAAAGAGGAAAGATTATATTGGCATGCTATAACCATTGCAATGCTACAGAAACTGGCTGGCAAGTTCAATTTTATTGACATTTTCTACTAATTTCGTGATGAGCTAACTTGCTTGCATAGGTAAGATCTTGCATAAATAAGGAGGAAAGATTCTACTGGCCTGCTATAGCCATTGCAATGATATAGAGTGTGTTTGGCAGATTCAATTTTATTGACATTTTCGACTAATATCGAGATGAGCTAACGTTCTTGCCTAAATAAGCAGGGTAGATTCTATTGGCGTGCTGTAGACATTGCAATGGAGTGGAATCTGGCTGGAAAATTCAATCTCATTGACATTTTTGACTAAT
>NW_016980134.1:310-572 GCF_001483705.2 Eufriesea mexicana | reverse complement strand
CTGACCTGACATGTCCTGGCCTGACCTGGCCTACCCTTACCAGACTTGGCCAGACCCGACATGTCATGGCCTGACCTGACTGATCTGACATGAGCTGACCTGACCTGAAATGACGTGACCTGTTCTGACCTTACCAGACCTGACCTGACCTGACATGACCTGTCCTGAACTGACCTTTCCTGACCTGAGCTGTCCTGACCTGCCCTGACCTGTCCCGACCTGAACTGACCTGACATGACCTGACCTGACCTGACCTGACCTG
>NW_016980134.1:0-217 GCF_001483705.2 Eufriesea mexicana | reverse complement strand
GACCTGAACTGTCCTGACTTTAACCAGCCTTACCTGACCTGACCTGTCCTGACTGACCTGGCTTTACCTGACTGACCTGACCTGAACTGAACTCACACGACCTGGGCTCGCCTGGCCTGAACTGTCCTGACCTGACATGACCTGTCCTGAACTAACTTGACCTGACCTGACAGGACCTGCCCAAACTTGACCTGACCTTGCCTGACCTGGCCAGAAC
>NW_016980133.1:0-343 GCF_001483705.2 Eufriesea mexicana | reverse complement strand
CCTAGTAGCAGACTATAGCACTAAAGTCAAACCAGACCTCCCCCAACCCATCCAACAGTAACAGAACAGAACGCATTATATCTAAATATAGCGTGCCGCGACCAGTATTGCTAGCCAACCCAGAGCCAAGCAGAACGCGCTAGTGGAGAGCGGAACGCAGAAATCCATAGGAACGCAGTGTATTTCAGGAAGGCCTAAGCTTCCCAAACGTAACCCAAACAAACTGAGCATAACCAAACGCAGCCTAATTCAACCTTACGTGCCGGGACCGCTGTTGCTGCCCTCCCCGGAGCCCGGCGCTACATACTAGAGCACAGCGGATCGCAGAAATGCACCGAATAGC
>NW_016980132.1:0-553 GCF_001483705.2 Eufriesea mexicana | reverse complement strand
CGCTGCTCTACTATACCCTACTCGACTCTGAGGAGACCAGCTATTTCGGTCGCGGCACGATAGGTTTAATTATGTCTCGTTTGGCTAGGTTACGATCGGATTTGTTAGAAGGTGCTAGCTTTGACTTTTGTGATATACAATGCTATTCTATAGACTTCTGCTCTCTTCCGTGCGCTATCACTCTGCTTGTCTCTGTGGACGCCAGGAAGAGTGCTCTCGGCGTTTGGGTTGAGATATGTCACGTTCGGTTCGGTTAGGTTTGGTTAGGTCTGGTTAGGTTAGCTTCGACTTGTGTTATAAACTGCTGTTCGGACGACTTCAGAGCTAAAAAATGCTCTCCTATACTCTGCTTAGCTCTCGTGAAGCAAGCAACTGCGGTCGTGGCACGTAAGGTTCTGTTACGTTACCTCTGCTTACGTTACGTTTGGTTAGGTTTGGTCGGGATAGCTTTGACTTTTGTGCTGTAAACTGCTATTCAGTGGAATTCTGTGCTCTACTGTGCTCCAACGGGCTCTGCTTAGAGCTGGCGAGGCCAGCAATAGTGGCCTCGGCA
>NW_016980131.1:0-992 GCF_001483705.2 Eufriesea mexicana | reverse complement strand
ATTTGGTGGCTCCCTGCACTCTACTGTGCTCTAGTATATACTGCTTGACTCTGTCGAGGCGAGCGACATAGGTCTGGGCACGTTAGGTTACGTGAGGTTGCGATTGGTTGTATTACACTTTTATATGTCATGCCAGTGTAGCTCTGATTTTTGCGGTATACACCACTGTTCGGAGAATTCCTACGCTCATCATTGCTCTACTATACTCCGCTCGACTCTGGGGAGGCCAGCAATAGCGGTCGTGGAGCGATACGTTGAGATAGGTTACGCTTGGTTTGGTCAGATTAGTCTACGTTTGGTTAGGATGGCTTTGACTTTTGCGTTATACACGTCTATTTGCTGGCATCTTGCGCTCTACTGCGCTTTGCTATACCCTGCTCGACTCTGCGGAGGTGGACAAGAGTGTTCATTGCTCGATAGGTTGCGCTAGGATACATTTAGTGATGTTACGATTGGTTAGGTTAGGATAGGGTGGCTTCGCCGTTTGTGCTATGCACCGCTATTCGGAGGATTTATACGCTCTACATTGCTCTACTGTCCTCAGCTCGACTCCGGGGAATCCAGTAATAGTGTTCTCGGCATGTTACGTTGAGTTAGGTTGCGTTTGGTTACGCTCTGTTCGCTTTGGTTAGTTCTGTATAGATTTGACTTTCGTGGTATACTCTGATCTTCGGTAGACTATGAAACTCCACTGTGCTCTAGTACGCTCTGCTAGGCCCTGCGGAAGCCAGTAATAGTGGTCTCGGCGGGACAGGTTCAGTTAGGATACGTTTGGTTGGGTTACGTTTGCTCTGGTTAGGTGTGGATAATTTCGAATTTTCTGCTGTACACAGCGACCCTATGGACATCTGCGCTCTGCTCTCCTATATTATGCTCTGCTTGGCTCTGTGGAGGCCATCAGTACTGGTTGAGTCAGGTAAGGAAGTGTTAGGTTCCGTTTGGTTACGCTATGTTTTGTTAGGTTAGGAAAGGATAGCTTTGATTTTTGTGCC
>NW_016980130.1:0-490 GCF_001483705.2 Eufriesea mexicana | reverse complement strand
CAAGCCATCCAAACATAACCGAACCAAGCGTAACGTAATTCAAGCCAACCGGCCGAGATCACTCTTCCTGGCCTCCACAGAGACAAGCAGAGTGTGATAGCGCACTGAAGTGCGCAGATTCCATATAATAGCAGTGTGTAGCACAAAAGTGAAAGCTATCGTGACCTAAAGTGGCGTAAGCTGACCTGACAAGACGTAATATAGCTTAACCTGACGTCTCGCGGCCGCAATTGCTGGCCTCTCGAGAGTCGAGCAGAGTATTGTACAGCAGAGTAGGGCGCAGAATGCCACCAAATATTAACGTATAGCACAGAAGTCAGAGATTACCTGACCTAAACGGGCCTAACCTATCCTAACCAAGCGTAGAAGGACTTAAACTAACGTGCCGAGACTACAATTACTGGTCTGCCAGGGACGAGCAGAATGATGTAGAGCACAGTGGTCTGCAGCTATCCGTCGCATTGGAGTGTACAGCAGAAAAGTAGAAGAT
>NW_016980129.1:0-857 GCF_001483705.2 Eufriesea mexicana | reverse complement strand
TTGAACTTTCCAGCCAGATTCTATAGCATTGCATAGGCTATAGCACGCCAATAGGCTCATTCCCCTATATTTATGTAGGAAAGCTAGCTCACCACTAAGCGGGTCGAAAATTTCGTTAAAATGGAATTTGCCATTTAGAATCTATAGCTCTGCAATCCCCAGAGCACGCCAACAGAATGTTTCCTCCTTATTTATGCAAGAAAGATGGCTCACCACAGTATTAGCCGAAAATGTCAATAAAATTGAATTTTCAAGCCAAATTCTACAGCATTGCAATAGATATAGAACGCCAATTGTATCTTTCATCCTTATTTATGCAATAATGTTAGCTCACCACGATATTTGTCGAAAATGCCAATAAAATTGAATTTTCCAGGATGATTCTATTGCTTTGCAATGCCTATAGCATGCCAGTAGAATCTTTCCTCCTTATTTATGCAACAAAATTAACTCACCGCGATATTGGTCGAAAATGTCAATAAAATTGAGCTTTTCAGCCAGATTCTATGGCACTGCAATGGCTACAGCTCGTAAATGGAATCTTTCTTACTTGTTTATTCACGAAAGTTAGCTCCCCACGATATTAGTCGAAAATGTCAATAATATTGTATTTTCCAGCTAGATTCTATAGCATTGCGACGGCTATAGTACGCCAATTGATTCCTTCCTCCTTATTTATGCAATAAAGTAAGCTCGCCACGATAATAGTTGAAGCTGTCAATATAATTGAACTTTCCAGTCAGCTTCTATAGCAATGCAAAGGCCATAGCAGGCTAATAGGCTCATTCCTCCTCATTTATGTAAGAAAGTTAGCCCACCACTTTACGAATCGAAAATGTCATTAAAATTGAATTTGC
>NW_016980128.1:0-2699 GCF_001483705.2 Eufriesea mexicana | reverse complement strand
AAACGTAACATGAGCTGATGTAACGTAACACAACTTGGCGTGCCACGACCGCCACTGCTGGCCTCACGAGAGCTAAGCAGAGCATAGCGGAGCAACGTGGAACGCAGGTATCTGCCGTGTAGCAGTGTGAAGCGAAGTAGCCAAATCTAACCTCTCCAAACATAATAAACCCTGACGCAAACAAACGTAACATAACTGAGCCTATGGTGCCGCGACAGCTATTGCTGGAATCCGCGGAGCCGTGCAGTACCTGTTAGGGTATAATAGCGAGCTGAAATCCTTGGTATCGCAGTGTATAGCAGAAATGTCGAAGCTATCGAAACCCAACCTAAACAAGCATAACCAGGCGAAACGTAGCCTAACACAACCTAGAGCGCCACGGCCAATATTTCTGGCCTCGCCAGAGCACAGCGGAGCACATTAGATCACAGTAGTGAGCAGAAATCCAACGAAAAATTGCTCACAGCACAAAAGTCAAAGCTATCCTTGCCTGACCAAGACAAACATAACATAAACAAACGTAACCTAACGCAAACAATCGTGTCACGACCACTATTTCTAGCCTTCCCATCACCATGCAGAGCATTTTAGAGGAAAGTAGAGCGCAGAGGCCCTTGTAATGGCAGTGTAGAACAGAAATGTCGAAGCTATCCTAACGAGACCCAAAGAGACCTGACCTAATCAAACGTAACGCAGCTCGATCTAACGTGCCGAAGCAACTATTGCCTGCCTCCCCAGAGCCAAGCAGAGCATATTAGGATACAGTATGGAGCAATCGTCCGCCGAATAGCTGTTTATACCGCAAAGGTCGAAGCTACCCTAGCCAACGTAGCCAATCGTGTCATAGCCAAAAGTAACCTATCCCAACCCAACGTGCCTTGACCACAGTTACTGACTTCCACACAGTCAACCAGAATATACTACTGCACAGTAGAGCGCTGAAATCCGCCGCATTGCCGTGAAAAGGAGGAAAGTCAAGGATACCCTTACCTAACTGGACCTAACCTAACCTAGCCGAACGCAGCCTAACTCAACGTAACGTGCCGATACCGCTATTGCAGGACGCCCAGAGCCTAGCTGAACGTATTAGAGTAGAGCAGAGTACAGAAATGGGCCGAATAGCAGTGTAGAGCTCAAAAGTCACAGTTATCCTATACTAACCAGTCAAAACGTAACATAACCAAACGAACATAGCTGACCCTAAAGTCCCGCCGCCACTACTGCTGGACCCCAGCGCCAAGCGGAGAATATTGGAGCACAGTAGAGCGGAGGAATCCACCGAATAGCAGCGTATAGCGCAAAGGTCACAGCAACCATTTCCTAACATAACCTAACCTAACCTACACAAACGTAACAGGCTTCTACGTATCGAGCCACGACCGTAATTGCTGGCCTCCCCAGAATCGAGTAGGGTCTAGAAGCGCAAATTAGAGCGGAGAAATACACTGAATACCACTGTATAGCGCAAAAGTCATAGCTATCCTTTCCTAACCTAACCAATCGTAGCAATACCAAGCGTAACCGAAAAAAACCTAACGTGCCGCCACCACATTTGCTGGCCACCACAAAGCCTAGTAACACATAATAGAGGTGAGTAGAGCACCGAGATCCATAGAATCGCAGTGAATAGTAGAGAAGTCGAGGCTACCGAAACACAGACAAAGCAAATGTAACAAAACCAAACGTGACATATCACAAACTAACGTACCGAGACCGCTACTACTGGCATCCACAGAGCCAAGCATATCATACTGGATCACGGTAGAGAGCAGAAGCCCAACGAATAATAGTTTAGATCTCAAAGGTCAAAGCTATCATCTCCTACCCTAACCAATAGTAACATAACTAAACGTAACCTGAACCAACCAAACGTGACACGAACGCTATTCCTGGTCTTCCCTGCGACAATCGGAGGACAGCACAGGAAAGGAGGTCGCAGACATCGGCCGCAAAGCAGCGTATAGTGCATAAGTCAAGGCCACCCTGTCCAAGCCTAACCAAGCCTAATCAAGCCAAACGTAACATAACTCAATCTAACGTGTCTGGACGACAATTGCTGTCCTCCCCTGAGCCTAGCTAAAGATATTAGAGCACAGTTGATCGCAGAAATCCATCGTATATGTGTGTACGGCAAGAAAGTCGGAATTATCACATCCTGACCTAACCAAGCGTAACCTAATTCATACTGACGTGCCGAGCCCTCTATTGCCGCCCACCACATAGTGAAGCAGAACATACTGCAGGAGATTATAGCGCAGAAGTACATCGAAATGCATTGTATAGCATAAACGTCAAAGGCATTATGTCCCAACCTAACAAATGGTAACATAGCCCAATGTAACATAGAAAAAAGTAGCATGCCGCGATCACTATTGCTGGCCTCCCAGATTCGTGCGGGGTTTAGTATAGCACAGTGGAGCGCACATATCCAGCGGATAACAGAGCGTAACGCGAAAGTCATAGGTATCCTAACCAAACTTAGCCCAGCCCAACAGAACCAAACATAATCTAACTGAACATATGTGACACGACCACTATTGCTCGACTCCACAGAGTCGGGCAGAGTATAGTGGAGCCGTTTATAGCGCGGAAATCCACCGAACAGCAGTGTATGGCACAAAAGTCGAACATATCCTGACAAAACGTGACCATACGTTGCCTATACAAACATAGTGTGTCTAAACGTAGCGTGACGAGAC
>NW_016980127.1:0-485 GCF_001483705.2 Eufriesea mexicana | reverse complement strand
TGCGTCCTGTAGCGTTGTACCTTTTTCAGCTTGTCTCTGGGAAGGCCAGCAATTGTGATCTCGGCACATAATGATGAGTCGGGTTACTTTCGAATAGGTTGTGTTATGCTCAGTTTGGTAAGGATAGCTTTAACTTTGGTGCTGTCCACTGCTATTCGGTGGATTTCCGTGCTCCACTGTTCTCTAGTATGCTCTGCTTCGCTCTGGGGGGGGGGGCAGCAAAGCGTTCTCGGCACGTCAGGTTGAGTCATGCGATGTTTTGTTATGCTGTGTTGCTTTGGGTTAGGCTCGGATAGTTTTGACTTTTTATATACACTGCGATTCTATGAGCTTCTGAGTTCTACCTTCCACTAACGTGTTCTCTGCCTGGCTCTGCGAATGCCAGCACATGTGGTCGTGGCACGTCAGTATGAGATGTGTTTCGTTTGGTTCTGTCAATTTTTGTTACGTTAGGAGAGGACGGCATTGACTATATTTCCATATTC
>NW_016980126.1:0-1617 GCF_001483705.2 Eufriesea mexicana | reverse complement strand
GAGGCTTTTGGAAAACGTATACAGGTTGAGGAAGATATAAAAGAAGGCAAAAGTGGTTAGTGAGCAGTTCTTGAGGAAAGTGATTGGAAGAGAGTTCTTGAGAGACAGTTCTTTAGAGGAGTTCTTAGTCGTGTTTCAGTTGTGAGCCATTAGTTATAACAGGCTGAACTGTCATTGTGTTGTTGAGTTGAGTTGTAGTCGATATAGATTCGTATGCTTAATCGTCACCCACATATTGTTAATCTATTATTATTATTATTAATTAATAAATAGTAGTTCGTATTTACCACCTACCCCAGTCTCTACAGATATTATATATTATTTAGATAGATACTATTAGATATGTAGAGGATCCTCCCTCTCCGCTGTTGACGTCAGCTGGTCGCATTCCCAGATATCCAGCCAAGGGCCCAAACCCTTGACACAGTCCAAGTGCATCACCCAAACTTTGACATTAGAAGATAGCCACCCCCAGGACTCATGACATGTCAGTACCAAGAATCCCTCTGACGATAAAATTAGTAAAATTTGACGATTTATAATCTCCTGAGGACCTAAAAAGCCGTCACGAGCGAAATGATCTGATCGTGAGTCAGTCCTACCGCTGCCAAATAAAAGAATCCCAATTAGACGTGCGAACAGCATAGTGGACACTTTACACTGGATACTGAAAGATCAGAAATGTGTGAATTCTCAGAAATCTCTCTTGTTTCATAGCTAGCCGCTGTCAACAATACTATCTTAAGTCAATCCACCCAAGAACGATGCAACATATATCGTACCACATCCTTGGTCTAACTCGTGATTCGATAAATCAATAACCAATCAAAGATGGGAATTATTCCGCATTACCCTCTCATCTAAAATTCAATCTCGACAGAGTAACGTCAATCTGTGAGTCGATAATCCGAGTCAGAACTTCGTCATCCAAAGCTCCAATTACGCGATGCTACGTGCAACTATACCCAAAAACTGAGAAGACCTCTATTATCTAAGCCTATCTAGCCTCAACCACGACTGTTGCGAGGCATATGCAACTGACCCATCAAAATTGGGCTAAACGGACATACCTATAAGTCTTAAAACTAAACAATACCAAGGGGAAACTTTCTCTCTCCTGAACCAAAGTCCTGCTAAAACTCTTTGTTCAATCAAGAACTCTATTTTTGCCTCCACCTGCAATCACTCTCCACCAATCACCGAAAACCTAGACTAGACAAGACAGACGATAATTAGAAGTCAAAAACAAAACATCAGACGGTGTTTGGAAGTCAGACAGAACCTAACCTAACCTAACCTAACACATAGAGAGGGTAGTGAGCAGTCAGACACAACACATCAAGAGAACAGTTGAGAGACAAAACGAGAATTCAGAAACGAAAACGAGAAGTCGAGGACGTAAGACGGAAGGCAAAACCTTAAACGGCAGAAGACGATATACCAAGCACACATACGTCATATAACTCATCAAACGGCGCCCTATTACACACCCTAAGTGCTCAGTTTCCCGTAAGGATTCGGTATACTCAGAAGAAGGCTTCAGCAATTAACACATTGAGTGCGGCGCCGATTTTGCTATACTTTCCGCTCAGGCGGCAGCTAGTGAGCACTCGATGC
>NW_016980125.1:0-591 GCF_001483705.2 Eufriesea mexicana | reverse complement strand
TAGAATCTTTCCTCCTTATATATGCAAGAAAGTTAGCTCACCGCGATATCAGTCGAAAATGTCAGTAAAATTGAACTTTCCACCCAGATTCCACAGCATTGCAATGGCTATAGCACGCCAATAGATCCATTGCTCCTTCTTTATGCAAGAAAGATAGCTCACCATGATTAGCATTGCAATGGCTATAGCACGCCAATAGATCCTTTGCTCCTTATTTATGCAAGAAAGATAGCTCACCGTGACATTAGTCGAAAATGTCAATAAAATTGAATTTTCCAGGCAGATTCTATAGCATTGCAATGGCTATAGAGCGCCAATTGAATCCTTCTTCCTTATTTATGCAAGAAAGTTGTCTCACCACGATATTAGTCGAAAATGTTAACAAAACTGTGTTTTCCATCGATACTCTATAGCACTGCGATGGCTATAGCACGACAATATAATCTTTACTCATTCTTTATGCAAGAAAGGTAGCTCACTACGATATTAATCGAGAATGTCAGTAAAATTGAATTTTCCAGCCAGATCCCAGAGCATTGCCATGGCTATAGCACGCCAATAGTATCTTGCCTCGTTACTTATGTAAGAAAG
>NW_016980124.1:0-432 GCF_001483705.2 Eufriesea mexicana | reverse complement strand
TGGCATTTTCCACTAATATCATTATGAGCCGACTTTCTTGCGTAAATATGGAGGAAAGATTCTAGTGGCGTGCTATGGCCTTTGCAATGGTATAGAATGTGCCTCGAAAATTCAATATTATTGACATTTTCTACTAATACCGTTGTGAGGTAACTTTCTTGCATTAATATGGAGGAAAGATTCTATTGGCGTGCTATGGTCATTGCAATGCTATAGCATCTGGCTCGAAAATTCAATTTCGTTGGCAGTATCGGCTAATATCGTGGTGAGCTAACTTTCTTGCATAAATAAGGTGGAAGGATTCTATTGGCGTGCTATAGCCATTGCAATGGTTTAGAATCTGGCTCGAAAATTCAATTTCATTGACACTTTCGACTAGTATCGTGGCGAGCTATCTTTCTTGCATAAATAAGGAGGAAAGATTCTATTGGC
>NW_016980123.1:8852-10121 GCF_001483705.2 Eufriesea mexicana | reverse complement strand
GCCAGTAATGGTGGTCCCCGTACGTGTAGCTTCAGTTAGGTTACGTTTGGCTATTTTACGTTTGTATAGGCTAGGAGACGGTAGCTTTGACTTTTGTGCTATATACTGCCATTCGGTGGACTTCTGTGCTATAGTGTGTTCGTACATGCTCTGCTTGTCTCTCGGAAGGCCGGAGTTAGTGGTCTCGACACGTTTGTTTAATTTAGCTTGCGTTTGGTTATATTAAGTTCGTATACGCTAGGATAGGATAGCGTTGACATTTGTGCTAAACACCGCTATTAGGAGAATTTCTGCGCTCTACATAGCTCTAGCACACACTGTTCGACCTACGGGTTGCGAGCAATAGTGGTCGCGGCACGATAGGTTGGGACACGATATGTAGTTGGTTATGTTATGCTAGTTAAGGTCTGGATAGCGTAGCTTCGACTTTTGTGCTATAAACTGCTACTCGGTGGGTTTCTGCGCTCTGCCGCGTCCAAATTTTCTCTGCTTGTCTCTTGGTTAGCCGGCAATAATGGTGTCGGCACGTTGGTTCAAGTTAGGTTACGTTCCGTTAGGTTAGGTTACTTTGCGTCAGGCTACTATGGCATCGACTTTTCTGCTATACACTGCCAATATACTGGCTTCTGCGTTCTAACCTGCTCTAATATGTTCTGCTTGGCGATGGGCATACCAGCAAAAGTTGTCTAGGCACAGTGGGTTGCATTTGAATGCGTCTGGTTATGTCACGTTTGGTTAGGTTTGGTAGGATAACTTTGACTTCTGCACCATGCGCTGCTATTCGGTGGATTTCTGCGCTCTACATTGCTCTACTATACTGTGCTTGACGCTGAGGTTGCCTGCAATAGTGGCCGTGACAAGATAGGTTGAGTTAGGTTACGTTCGGTTAGGCGGGTGTGGGGTATGTTTGGTTATGATGGACCTGACTTTTGACTATGCTATGCTCTTCGTTGGATTTCTCCTCTCTACTGCACTCTAGTATGTTCTGCTTGTCTCTGGGGAAGCCAGTTATAGTCGTCTCGGCACATTAGGTTGAGATAGGATACGTTTGGCTATTGAACGTTAGCTTACGTTTTGTTTGCATAGCTTCGACTTTTCTGCTATACACTGCGATACTATTGATTTCTGCTCTCTACTCTTCTCTAATATGTTCAGATTGGCCCTGTGGATATCAACAATCCTGGCTGCGGTACGCTAGGTTGTACTAGATTACGTTTGGTTAGGACAGGGTGGGCTGGGTTAGGTTAGTGTAGTTATGACTTTTGTGCT
>NW_016980123.1:0-2678 GCF_001483705.2 Eufriesea mexicana | reverse complement strand
ACCCCAGCTTAACCTAACCAAACGTAACACAACCAAACGTAACTTAACTCAAACTTGCGTGCCGAGACCATCGTTTCTGGCCTCTCCAGTGCCAAGCAGAACTTACTAGAGCACAGTAGAGCTCAGAAATTCATTGTTTAGCAGTGTATAGCACAAATGTCAAAGCTACCACATCCTAACATAACCAAGCGTAACGTAACCAAAAGAAGGCTAACTTTTCCTAACGTGCCGAAACCTCTATTGCTGCCCCCCTCAGAGCCGACCCGATCATATTAGCGGAGAGTGGATCGCAGAAGTCCACCGAACAAAAGTTTATACTACGAAGGTCAAAGCAATCCAAACCAAACCCAAACGAACATAACCCAGCCAAACGTGACCTAACTCCCCCCAAAATGCAGGGAACACCGCTGTTGGCATACCGAGATTCGAACAGAGTATAGTTGAGTTATATAGAGCGCAGGAGACCACCGAACAGCAGTGTATAGCACAGAAGTCAAAGCCATCCTCTGCAATCTTATCCAAGCCTAACCTAACCAAACGTAGCATAACAGTACCAAACCTGCCACGACCGCTATCGATGTCCTCCCAGAGACTAGCATATTCTAGTAGAGCAATGCAGTGTACAGGTAACGGCCGAAAACTAGTGTACAGTAGAAATGACCAAGCTACACTAGCCAAACATATTCGAACCTAACCTAACCAAACATAGAACAACTAAACCTATAGTGGCGAGACCACTACTGCTGGCCTCTACAGTGCCAAACTGAATATGCTAGAGCACAGTAGAGCGCAGAAATCCGCCGAATATGCATATCGCAAAAGTCAAAGCCATGCTAGCCAAATGTAACCTAATCTAACCTAACCAAACGTAACCTAACCCAGCATAACGTGCCTCGTACATTATCGCTGGCATCATCAGAGACAAGCAGAGCACAGTAGACCAGCGAATAGCAGCGTATAGCACAATGGTCAAAGTTACCCTGTCCTAATCTAACCAAACGTATCTTAACAAAACCTAACGAGCCTAGACCACTACTGCTGGCCTCCACATTGCCAAGCTGCACATATTAGTGGCAATGGAGCGCAGACGTCAATAAGATGGCAGTGTATAGCAGAAAGGTCAAAGAAATCCCAACCTTACCCATGTTAGCGTAACACAGCGAAACGAAACCTCAATCGACCTTACGTGCCGCGGCCGCTATTTCTGGTCTCCACAAATCAATGAAGGACATATTAGAGCACAGTGAAGCGCAGAAATCTACCGAAAAGCTCTTTCCAACGCAAAAGCCGAAGCCAACATGTCCAACGTAGACAAGCCTGACATAGCCAAGCGAAACCTGACACAACATATCGCGCCACGTCCTCTATTGCTGGCCTCCCCAGAGACGAGCAGGTTATAGTAGAGCAACGAAGAGCGCAGGGATACACCGAATAGCATAGTGTAGCCCAAAATTCTAGGTTACGCTATACAAACCTAACCAAACGCAGCATAGCAATACGTAACATAACTCAACCTGAGGTACATAGACCACTACTGCTGACATCTTCAGTGCCAAGCAGAGTAAGCTAGCGTACAGTGGAGCGCAGAAATACGCCGAATTGAGGTTTATGGCACAAAAGTCATGTCTATCATGACAGAACCTGACCTAACCTGAACATGCCAAACGTGAGATGCCACAAACTAACCGCCCTGGACTAGTGTTGCTGGCCTACACACCGCCAAGCAAAATATACTAGAGCAGAGAAGCGCGCAGAAGTCAATAGGCAGGCAGTGTGTAGCATAAAAGTCATAGATACCCGAACCTAGTCTGCCCTAAGCTAACCTAACCAAACGAAGCAAAGCTCAACATAACGTGCCGAGGCTGCCATTGCTGGCCTCCAAAGAGTCAAGCAGAGAATACTACATCAGTGTGGAGCGCAGAAATCTACAGAAGAGCAGTGCAAAGCATAAAAGTCAAAGCTATCCTATCCAAACGTAACCAGACGTAACAAAACCGAACGTAATGTAATTCAACTTAACGACCCGAGACAAATATTGCTGTCATCCAAAGAGCCAACCAGAATATACCAGAGTACAGGAGAGGGCAGAAATCCGCCACAATGCAGTGTAAAGCACAAAGTCAAAGGTATCCTAACCTAGGCCAACCTAATCTAACCAAACCAAGCGTAATATAGCCTAACCTAAATCGCCGCGACGACTATTGCTGGCCTTTTCAGATTCTAGCAGAGTATGGTAGTGCATAGTAGAGCGCAGAATTCCACGAAATAGCAGTATATAACGCGAAAGCCAATGCTATCCAAGCCTAACCCTAATAACATGACCCAACTAAACGTAGCCTCGCTCCTCCTAACGAGCCGAGACCACTACTGCTGGCCTCCCCAGATCCAAGCAGAACATACAAGAGCACAGGGGCGCGCAGAAATACACGGAACAACAGTGTGTGCCAAAAAAGTCAAAGCTATCCTTTCCTAACGTTACAAATCGTGACGTGACCATGAGTAACCTAACATATCCTAACATGTCGCGGACAATATTGTGGTCTCCACAGAGCCGAGCAGAACGTAGTAGAGCAGAGAAGGACGCAAAAACCCATGGAAACTAAGTGCATGGCAGAAAAATCAAAGCCATCCAAACTTAAGACATACAAACGTAACCTAACCAAACAGAGCATAACTCA
>NW_016980122.1:0-633 GCF_001483705.2 Eufriesea mexicana | reverse complement strand
TTGTGCGAGAAACTTAACTCACCACGATATTAGACGAAAGTGTCCGTGAAATTGATCTTTCAAGCCACATTCTATAGCAGTGCAATGGCTATAGCACTCCAATAGAATCTTTCCTCCTTGTTTATGCATGAAAGTTAGCTCGCCACGATATTAGTCGAAAATGTCAATAAAATTGTCCTTTCCGGACTGACTCCATAGCATTGAAATGGCTATAGCACGCCAATAGCATAATTCCTCCCTCTTTATGAAAGAAAGTTAGCTCACCACGATATTAGTCGAAAATGTCAATAAAATTGAACTTACCAGCCAGATTCTATAGCATTGCGAAGGCCACAGAACACCAGTAGAATTTAGAATCTACCCTCCTTACTTATGTAAGAAAGATAGCTCACCACGATACTAGTTGAAGCTGTCAATAAAATTGAAATTTCCAGACAGATTCTATAGCACTGCAAAAGCCTAAAAGCTATAGAAGGCCAGTGGCATCTTTCCTACTTATTTATGCAAGAATGGAAGCACGCCACGATATTAGTGGAAAATCATAATAAGTTCGAATTTTCCAACCACTTTCTATATCATAGCAACGGCTATAGCACGTCAATAGAGTCTTTCCTCCTTATTAATGGAGGAAAA
>NW_016980121.1:0-1200 GCF_001483705.2 Eufriesea mexicana | reverse complement strand
TTTTCCAGGAAGATTCTATAGTGTTGCAATGGTAATAGCACGCCAATAGTATCTTTCCTCTTTCTTTATGGAAGAAAGTTAGCTCACCACAATATTAGCCGGAAATGTCAACAAAATTGAATTTTCCAGCCTGATTCTACAGCATTGCAATGGACATAGCACGCCAAATGTAACTTTCCTCCTTAGCTATGCATGAAAGCTAGCTCACCACGATATATGTCGAAAATGTCAATAAAATTGTATTTTCCAGCCACAATCTATATCGTTGCAATGGCTATAGCACTCATAAAGCATCTTTCCTTCTTACTTATACTTATTCAAGAAAGTTAGCTCACCACGATATTAGTCGAAAATGTCTATAAATTTGTATTTTACGTCCAGATTCTGCAGCATTGCAACTCCTATAGCACGCCAACAGAATCTTTCCTCCTTATTTATGCATTAAAGTTAGCTCACCACAATATTAGTCGAAAATTACAATAAAACTGAATTTTCCAGCCAGATTCTACAGCATTGCAATACCTATAGCACGCCAAGAGAATCTATCCTCCATATTTATGCAAGCAAGTTAACTCACCACAATATTAGTCGAAAATGTCAAAAAATTGATTATTTCAGCCACATTCTAAAGCCTTGCAATGGCTACAGCTTGCCAATAGAACCTTTCCTCCTTGTTTATGCAAGAAAGTTAGGTCACCACGATATTAGTCGAAAATGTCAACAAAATTGAACTTTCCAGCCAGATTCTTCAGCATTGCAAAAACTATAGCACTCCAAAAGGATCTTCCATCCTGGCTAACTCAACGAAGACAGCTCACCCCGATATTAGTAGAAAATGTCAATAAAATTGAATTTTCCAGCCAGATTCTACAGCATTGTAATGGCTATAGCACTCCAAAAGCATCTTTCCTCCTTGCTTATGCAACGAAGTCAGCTCACCACGATATTAGTCAAAAATGTCAACGAAATTGTATTTTCCAGCAGGATTCTAAATCATTGCATTGCCTATAGAACGCCAGTAGAATCTTTCCTCCTTATATATGCCAGAATGTTAGCTCACCACAATATTAGTCGAAAATGTCAAAAAATGGAGTTTTTCAGCCACATTCTAAAGCATTCCAATGGCTACAGCTCGAAAATAGAACCTTTCCTCCTTGTTTATGCGAGAAAGTTAGCTCACCAGGATATTAGTCGAAACTG
>NW_016980120.1:0-441 GCF_001483705.2 Eufriesea mexicana | reverse complement strand
GCATATATAAGTAGGATAGATTCTATTGGCGTGCTATAGAGATTGCAATGCAGTAGAATCTTCTTGGAAAATTCAATTTTATTGTCATTTTCAACTAATTTCGTGGTAAGATAACTTCCTTGCATTGGTATGGAGGAAAGATACTATTGGCGTGCTATAGGCATTGCAATGCAATAGAATCTTCCTGGAAAACTCAATTTTATTGACATTTTCGAATAATATGGTGGTGAGATAACTTTCTCGCATATATAAGTAGGATAGATTCTATTGGCGTGCTGTACACATTGCAATGATAAAGATTGTGGTTGGACAATTCAATTTTATTGACATTTTCGAATAATATGGTGGTGAGATAACTTTCTCGCATATATAAGTTGCATAGATACTATTGGCCTGCTATAGGCATTGCAATGCAATAGAATCTTCCTGGAAAACTCAATT
>NW_016980119.1:0-639 GCF_001483705.2 Eufriesea mexicana | reverse complement strand
ACTTATATCTGGGTGACCTAACTTTCATGCATATATAAGGGTGAAAGATACTACTGGCGTGCTGTAACAATTGATATGCAATAGAATCTGTCTGGAAAATTGAATTCTATTGGTTATTGGCTTTTCGGCTAGTATCGTGGTGACCTAACTTTCTTGCATATATAAGGAGGAAAGATTCTACTGGCGTGCTATTGTCATGACGATGCTATAGAATCTGTCTTGAAAATTCAATTTTATTGATATTTTCGGCTAATATCGTGGTGACGAAACTTTCTTGCATAAAGAAGGAGGGAAGATCCTATTGGCGTGCTATAGCCATTTTGCAATGCTATAGAATCTGGCTGGAAAATACAATTTTAATAGCATTTTCGACTAATATGGTGGTGACCTGACTTTCTTGCATAAATAAGGCGGGATGATCCTGCTGGCGTCCTGTAGCCATTGCAATGCTATAAAATCTGGCTGGAAAATACAATTTTGTTGACATTTTCGACTAATATGGTGGTGTCCTAACTTTCTTGCATAAATAAGGCGGGATGATCCAGTTGGCGTGCTATAGCCATTGCAATGCTATACAATCTTGCTGGAAAATGCAATTTTATTGACATTTTCGACTAATGTTGTGTTGACCAAACTTTC
>NW_016980118.1:0-669 GCF_001483705.2 Eufriesea mexicana | reverse complement strand
CCCAAGAGCACTCTAACGATTTAAGTTTGGCTCCGGGAAGGCCAGCAATACTGCCCTCTGACGTCACGTTCAGACGCTTTGCGCTTGGTTAGGTTGGGTCAGAAAAATGTTTGATAAACATAGCTTTAACTTCTGTGCTGTGCACTGCTATTCGGTGGATTTCTATGCTCTAGTTAGTATGTCCTACTCGGCCCTGGGGCCGGCAGCAATAGCTGTCTCGGCACGTCAGGATGTGTTAGTCTATGTTCGCCAATGTTCTGTTTTTTTGGGTTAGGTTTGTGTAGCTTTGACTTTTACGATATACACTGCTATTATATGGATTTCTACGCTTTACTCTGCACTAACGTGGTCTGCTTGACCCTGTGGATGCCAGCAATATTGGTCGCGGCACGTTTGGCTGAGTTGTGCTATGTTTGGTTGTGTTGCGGTTGGATAGGATAGGCGGGGATACCATTAACTTTAGTGCTATAATCTGCTATTAGGTGGATTTGTGCGCCATACAGTGCTCTAATTTTTTCAGCTTTGCTCTGGGAAGGCCAGCAATAGTGATCTGGGCACGTTGTGTCGAAACACCTTATGTTCGGTTAGGTTTTGTTGGGCTAAGTTTGTACACTGCGTTTCAAGGGATTTCTGCGCGCTACCCTCAACAGATGTGTTCTGCCTGTCTCT
>NW_016980117.1:0-1689 GCF_001483705.2 Eufriesea mexicana | reverse complement strand
GACGCTCGTCCCAAATCCAGGTATGTTACCTTCCATGGTGTAGGGCTCCTGCATCAGTATGATGTCTGCGCCCGTTAGCTCCATCTGCGACCTAACATCGTGGGACACGATTCTCGACCGCTGCATATTGTACTGCAGGATCCTTATCTCCTCTCAGGATCCTTATCTCCTCCGTCCGACCGTATTTCTTCTTATCCATAAACGGTTCTTTCGACTGTCCTCTCCAGTGCGGCTTCATAGGACGGGCAATTCTCGCTGGAGGCTGCGTGATCGCTCTTCTTGCCGCTCCTCTTGCAGTTTACGCAGACTGCGTTATTCTTCTTTGTTGGGCAAGCTTTTGTGTCGTGCCCGGTTTCGGCACAGTGACCGCAGGTGTCGTGCTTCTGTCTACAGTGCTTGGCCACGTGCCCGAATCCTTGACACTTGTAGCAGCGGCTGACGGCGATGAAGTCACCGACTTTACATGCATTCCAGGATATGAATAATTTCCCGGACATCACTTTGCTTAGTATTTTAGGGCTGACCTCTACGACCCAGCTTGTCTCATCGCTTTCCTTTCTCCCTTTACGGAAGCAGAATTTTATGACTTGCACATCCGCGTCGCCAAGCTTTCCCTTATTTTGCTTCCTCAAGCAAGCGCGGATCTCCTTTTTCGTCAGTTCCCTCGGGATGTCGTATATGATCGTCCTCGGTCTGCTTCTGGTTGGCGTCCTCGTCTTCAAGCAAATCACCTTCAATTTAGCGTTCTCCGTGAACGCTCTGAGACCTTCTGCGGTAGTCGTTTCTACCGCTATGCCATTGCCTTGTGCGCGGCGTAATGACTTCACCTGGATGCCCCTCTTCTTTGGGTTGAACAAGGTGAATACCGCTTCGCGCGCTTCCTCGCTCGTACTGATATCCGCATCCTCCAAAGGCGGCGTTATAATTACCACGTTCTTCGTTGGCATTATTGCTGATTTCGGCAGAACTCTGCTCGACACTTTCAATGTGTCGGCGTCAGATATTTGTCCGCTCCCGGCGGCTGAGGCTGTGGCTCTCTTAGCCGCGGATTCGAGGCGCTTTGTCGCTTCCATTGACCTGGAAACGGCGCCGGTTAATGCTGCCTTCGGTTCGTCTGACGACGAGAGTCTCTCCTCCAGTTTGCCGCAGAGGAAGCTATTCTTCAGTGTGATGGCTTCCACGATCTTGCGCAATTCGAGGAATCTCTCCATCACCGTTGCGGCGTTCTCTTTCCCGACCTTCTTTGCAGGGTCGAGGCAGAAGGCCAGCATCTTCTTCTCAATTTCGGCGGCGCGTTTCACCATCTCCGAAACGGTGCGCGTTGGCTGAAATGCCAGTGTTTCCTCGGCTACCGCCTTCTTGCTTTTCAGGTCCGCTGGGCGGGGTTTTTCCGGGGTGGCACTCGCCCTGCGCTTACCCGATTGTTTTTCCTCCATACTTCTACCTGCCTTGCGGCCGGCAAGGGTGGCCGGGACCTTTGCTCGCGTCAACATGACCGAGTGTTTTTCCAGGTTCCTACCTGGGCCGGGCGTCATAGGCACCCTTGTGTACTATCGTCCGTTAATTAGTTTAGTTATTTTAATCTTAATTTCATGTTTTCCTTAATCTTGGTATGGTTCTGGTTTGAATTTTAGTTTTTAATTTTAATTTTGATTCTTAATTTCTTCTAACTTTGTTATTTGTGTTATT
>NW_016980116.1:0-1780 GCF_001483705.2 Eufriesea mexicana | reverse complement strand
CATTTTATTTTCCTGCCGAACTCTATAGCATTGAAATGCCTATAGCACACCAACAGAACCTTTTCTCCTTATTTATGCAGGAAAGTTTGCTCACCATGATATTAGTCAAAAATGTCGATAAAATAGAACTTAGCAGGCAGATTCTACAGCAGTGCATGGCTATAGCAATCCAAAAGAATATTTCCTCCTTACTTATGCAAGGAAGTAAGCTCACCACGATTTTAGCCGAAGATGTATATAAAATTGAATTTTCCGGCCAGATTCTATAGCATTGCAATGGCTGTAGGACGCCAATGGAATATTTCCTACTTATTTATGCAAGAAAGTTAGCTCAAAACAATATTTGTCGAAAATGTCAATAAAACTGAGTTTTCCAGCCAAATACTATAGAAATGCAATGGCTATAGCACGCGAATAGAATCTTTCCTCCTTATTTATGCAAGAAAGTTCGCTCGCCACGATATTAGTCGAAAATGTCAATAAAATTAAATTTTCCAGGAAGATCCTATAGCATTGCATTGCCTCTAGCATCCCAATAGGATCTTTCCTCCTTATTTATGCAAGAAAGTTAGCTCACCAGATATTAGTCGAAAATGTCAATAAAATTGAAATTCCCTGCCAGATTCTATAGCATTGCAATGGCTTTAGCACGCCAATGGTATCTTTCCTCCTTATTTATGCAAGAAAGTTAGCTCACAACAATATTAGTCGAAAATGTCAATAAAATTGCGTTTTCTACCCAGATAATATAGAAATGCATTGGCTATAGCACGCCAATTGAATCTACCCTCCTTATGTATGCAAAATGGTAGTGTAGCTCACCACGATATTAGCCGAAAATGTCAATAAAATTGAACTTTCCAGGCAGATTCTATAGCATTGAAGTGGCTATATCACGGCAATAGGATCTTTCCTCCTAACCTATGCAACAAAGTAATCTCACCAAAATATTAGTCGAAAATGTCAATAAAATTGAACTTTCCAGACAGATTCTATTGCATTGCCATGGCTATAGCACGCCAAAGGGATCTCTCCTCCTTAGATTGCAAGGACGTTAGCTCAACGCGATATTAGTCGAAAATGTCAATAAAATTGAATTTTCCATGCAGATTCCAGACCATCGTAATGGCAATAGCACGCCAAAAGAAACTTTCCTCCTTACCTATGCAAGGGAGTTAGCTCACCACGATATTAGTCGAAAATGACAATGAAATTGAACTTGCCAGCCAGATTCTATATCATTGCTATGGCTATAGCACGCCAATAGAATCTTTCCTCCTTATTTATGCAAGGAAGTCAGCTCTCCACGATATTGGGCGAAAATGTCAGTATCATTTTATTTTCCTGCCGGACTCTATAGCATTGAAATGCCTATAGCACAACAACAGAACCTTTCCTCCTTATTTATGCAAGAAAGTTTGCTCACCATGATATTAGTCAAAAATGTCTATAAAATGGAACTTACCAGGCAGATTCTACAGCAGTGCATGGCTATAGCAATCCAAAAGAATATTTCCTCCTTATTTATGCAAGAAAGTTTGCTCACCATGATATTAGTCAAAAATGTCTATAAAATGGAACTTACCAGGCAGATTCTACAGCAGTGCATGGCTATAGCAATCCAAAAGAATATTTCCTCCTTATTTATGCAAGAAAGTTAGCTCACAACAATTTTAGTCGAAAATGTCAATAAAACTGAATTTTCCAGCCAGATACTATAGAAGTGCAATTGCTATAGCACGCCAATAGAATCTTTCCTCCTTATTTATGCAAGAAAGAT
>NW_016980115.1:0-507 GCF_001483705.2 Eufriesea mexicana | reverse complement strand
CCACAAGGGTGGAAGATATCCTAACCTACCATGTCCGAGCCTAACATAACCGAACGTAGACTAACTAAACATATGTTGCCGAGGCTATCTTTGCTGGCCTACCCAGAAGCAAGCAGAGCATATTAGAGCAATGTGGAACGCAGTAATCCGCCGAACGGCGGTGTATAGCACAAAAGACAGAGCTACCCTCCCTGTCCTAACCTGGCCAAACGTAGCGTGACCGTAAGTAACCTATCTTAGCCTAACGTGCCGAGACCGCCATTGCTGACCTGCACAGAGCCAAGCGGCTCATTCTAGAGCACACTATATCGCAGAAACCCACCGAGAATCAGTTTACACCACGTAAGTCGAAGCTATCCAAGCATTACCCAGACTAACAGAAGCGAACAAAACGTAGCCTGACTAAACCCAACGGGCCGAGACCACCATGAGTGACCTCCGCAAAGCCGAGAAGGCTATAGTAGAGCAATGCTGAGCGAAGAATTCCACCGAATAGCAGTCTACAGC
>NW_016980114.1:0-463 GCF_001483705.2 Eufriesea mexicana | reverse complement strand
ACTGCTGCCGGCATCCCCAGAGCCAAGCAGAACATAGTAGAGCTATGTAGAGCGCAGAAATCCACCGAGGAGCAGTGTACAGTGCAAAAGTTAAAGAAATCCTAACCAAGCAATCCTAGCCTACCCTAACGAAACGTAACCTTACTCAACCTAACGTGCCGAGACCATCATTAGGGGCCACCCCACAGCCAAGCAGAGCATATTGGAGCACATTACGGCGAAGAAGCCCACCGAATAGCGATATATAGCACAAAAGGCGAAGTTGCATATCCAAACCTAGCCAAACGTAACATAACCGGACGTAACCTAACTCAACCTAACATGACGAGTCCTCTCTTGCAGGCCTCCATAAAGGCAAGCAGAACGTACTGGACCACAGTAGTGCGCAGAAACCCACCGCAATGCAGTGAATAGCACAAATGCTGTAGATAACCTAACCTAACCGGTCACAACATATCCTAAC
>NW_016980113.1:0-312 GCF_001483705.2 Eufriesea mexicana | reverse complement strand
CTGCTGTACGTTGCGATTCTATGGATGTCTGCGCTTCACACTCCTCTAATATATTCCCCTTGGTTCTGGGGAGGCCAGCTATAGTGGTGGCCGTGCACTAGGTTGTGTTTGGTTACGTTTGGCAATGTCACGATGGTTAAGGTTAGGACATTATAGATATGACTTGTGCGTTATACACTGCCATTCCGTGGATTTCTCCACGGAGAAAGAGCTTCGCTCTGTGGAGGTCAGAAATCGTGGTCGCATCATGTAACGTTGAGTTTGGCTACGTAAGGTTAGGTTATGTTTGTTTCGGTTTGGATTGGATATCTT
>NW_016980112.1:0-5316 GCF_001483705.2 Eufriesea mexicana | reverse complement strand
AGCCAACCGAACAGCAGTGTACAGCACAAAAGTTAAAGCTATGCTTATTAAACATATCCCAACCCAACCTGATCGAACATAAAATGTCTCAACGTAACGCACCAAGGCAACAATTGCTGGCATTCCCAGAGACAACCTGAACATATTAGAGAAATCTAGGGCTCAGAACTCCACCTAATAGCAGTCTATAGCACTAAAGTCAAAGCTATCATCTCCTAACGTAGACAATCGTAACATAATTCAACCAAACTTGCCGCCACTACTACTGCTGGCCTCCACAGAACCAAGCAGAAAACATTACTGGACAGTAGAACGAAGAAATCCAAAGAATCGCAGTGTATTTCAAAATAGTCAAAGCTACCAATACATAACCCAGGCCAACAGAACATACCCAAACGTAGCATAACTAAACCTATCTTGCCGAAACAGCTACTGCTGCCCCCAGAGCTAAGCAGAATGTACTAGAGCACAGTAGTGCACAGAAATCCACCGTAATGCAGTGAATCGCCAAAAAGCCGTAGGTATCCTAGCATAACCAGACCTAACCTAACACAACCAAGCGTAGCGTTGCACAGCGCAACGTGCCGCGACCACAGCTCCTGGCCACCAGATCCCCGCCGGAGTCGAGTAGAGCATATTTGAGCAATGTAGAACGCAGAAATCCATCGGATGGCAGTGTGTAGCGGACAAGTCGAAAATATACCAACCGAACCTTACATCGCCTGACCTAGATGCACGTAGCGTAGCACAATGTAACGAGCCGCGACGACTGTTCCTGGCCTCCACAGAGCCAAGCAGAATGTAGTAGACCACAGTAGATCACAGACATCCACCGAATAACAGTGTATAGCGCGAAAGTCAGAGCTACCCTAACCAAACTTAACCTAACCTCACGTGACCTAACCGAACGAAACATAACCCAAGCTAACGTGCCTCGGCCGAGAGTCGGGCAGGGTATAATACAGCAATGTGGAGCGCAGAAATCCACCGAATCGCAGTGGACAGCACAAAAGTCATGGTAGTCTAGAACAACCGAGCCATACTTAACATACCCGAACGTAAAGTAACACAACCTAACACGACGAAGCCACTAGTGCAGGCCTGCACACAGACAAGCAGAATGTACTAGAGCACAGTAGAACGTAGAAGTCCGCCGAATATAAGTGCATGCCGCGAAAGTCGTATCTATCCAAACCTAACACAAGCTATGGTAGCGTTGCCAAACGTTGCCTGACTCAACATGACGTACCGAGACCACTACTGCTGGGCCTCCCAGAGTCGAGCAGAGGACAGCAGCGCAACGTAGGGCGCAGAAATCTACCGAATAGCAGTGTATATCACAGAAGTCCAAGCTGTCCTATCCTAACCTTTCCAAATGTAATATGACCAAACGCAACCAAAATTAATACATTGTTTCGACGCAAATATTGCTGGCATCCACGGAGCCAAGCAGAATATGCTAGAGCATATTAGTGCGCAGAAGGCTACCAAATAGCAGTGTATTGGACAGAATTCATAGATACCCTAACCTACCCTGTCCTAGCCTAACAAAACCGAACGTAGCCTATCTAAACGTAACGTGCCACGACCATTGCTGGCTTCTCGGGAGTCGAGCAGAGTATAGTAGAGCAACGTAGAACGCTCAAATCTTCCGAATAGGAGCGTATAGCACAAAAGTCAAAGCCACCCAATTCAAACCTAACCTAACCTAATCTAGTCGAACGTAACATAACTCAGCCAAATGTGCCGCGGCTGCTATTGCTGGCCTCCCCAGAGACAGACAGATGCTATAAGAGCAGTGCAGAGCGCAGAAACCGAACGAATAACAGTGTGTATCACGAAAACCAAAGCTATCTTACCCTAACCTAACCAAACTTAACGTGCCGAGTATAATCTACCACACCCTAACGTGCTGATACCACTACTGCTGCCCTCCTCGGAGCCAAGCAGAACATATTAGAGGAGAGTAGGACGTAGCTATCCATAGAATCGCTGTGCTCAGCACTGTAGTCGAAGCTGCCCCATCGAATAATAACCAAACGTAACAGTACCGAACGTAGATAAACTCAACCTAATGAGCCGAGTCCACTTTTGCTTGTCTTCCCAGCGCCAAGCGGAATATACAAGAGAAGCGTAGACTTGCGTATTTGCGGTAATGCGCCGTACTGCAGTGTGTAACACAAAGGTCAAAGATATACTGTCCTAACTTAACCTAACTTTGCCAAGCCAAACGTAACCTAACCAAGCAATACGTGCCAGGAACATCATTGCTCGCCTCACCACGGATAAGCAGAGTGTATTAGAGCGCATTAGAGCGCAGAAATCCACCGAATTGCAGTGTACAGCACAATAGTTGATGCTATCCCTTCCAAACTTGACCCATCCTGACGCAACCGATAGTAACCTAGCACAGGGTAACCTGCCGAGACTACTACGTCTGTCCTCCACAAAGCCATGCAGAGCATCTTACAGCGCAGTGGAGCGCAGCAATCCGTCGCATACCAGTGCAAAGACAAAAGTCATCCCTATCCCATCCTAAGCTAACCAATCCTTACTCAACCAGACGTAACATAACTCAACCTAACACGCCGCGGCCACAATTACTGACCTCCCCAGAGCAAAGGAGGACATATTAGTGCACAGCAGGGCGGAAAAATCCACCGAAAGGCAGCGTGCGGCACAAAATGCAAAGGTACAGAATCCTAACGTAACCACTCGTAAAACTACAAAACTTAAGCAAGCATAACCTAACGCGCCACCACCATCATTGCTGGCCTCCCCAGAGACAAGCAGAACATATTAGAGGAGAGTCGGGTGCAGAAATCCATAAAATTGAAGTGCGCAGCAGAAAGGCCGAAGATATCCAAACCTAACCAAGACTAAAGTAACCTAACCTATCTTAGAAAGGCTCAGCCTAACGTGCCGCAGCA
Source organism: Eufriesea mexicana (assembly GCF_001483705.2). Lineage (NCBI taxonomy): Eukaryota > Metazoa > Arthropoda > Insecta > Hymenoptera > Apidae > Eufriesea > Eufriesea mexicana. The sequence continues at coordinate 2,386 of NW_016980112.1, read as the reverse complement.
ACTATTGCTCGAATCCTCAGAGTCGAGCACAGTATATTAGAGCAATGTAAAGCGCAGCGAACCATCGAGTAGCAGTGTATAGCACAAAAGTCATATGTATCCATGCAAATCCCAAGCTAACATTAGCTAACCAAATGAACCATACCTCAACGTAACGTGCCGCCGACGCTGTTGCTCGCCGCCCCAGAGACGAGCAGAGTATAGTAGGGCAATGTACAGCGCAGAAATCCCCCGGATTGCAGTGTTTAGCAGAAAAACCAAAGAGATGCTAACCAAGCCTAATTAACCTACTCTAACGAAACGTAACATATCTCGAACAAACTTACCGAGACCGGTATTACTGGTCACGCCACAGACCAGCAGAACGTATTCGAGCGCAGCAGGGCGCAGATATCCAACGAATGGCATGAATGGCACGAAAGTCTTAGCTATTCTGTCCTAACATAGACAAACTTTTCGTATGCAAACGTAGCCTAAATGAACCTAATGCGCCGGGACCACTATTGCTGGCCTGCCCAGAGCCAAGCAGGGAATGTTAGAGCGCAGTAGGGCACAGGAATCGGTGGATTGCAGTGTACGGCACAGATATCTATGCTATCTGATTCTAACCGAACCATACGTAACATGATAGAACGTGTCATAGCTCAACCTAACGTGCAGAGAGAAACCTTGCTGGCTTCCCCAGAGCCAAGCAGAAAACGCTAGAGCATAACAGAGCGCAGAAATCCACCGCTTTGCAATGTATAGCACAAAAGTCAAACATATCCGTACATAACCTGACTTTTCCTTACCTACACAAGCGTAGAGTACATAAACATATCTAGACGAGGCCAACATTGCTGGCTACCCGTAATCCAGGCAGTCCACATTAGAGGAAATTAAAGCGCAGAAGTCTACCGAGTATAAGTGGCGGGCACATAGGTAAAAGTAGCCTATCCTAACCTAGCAAAGGTTACATCCCCAAACGTTACGTACCTCAACCTAACAGGACTAGACAAATATTACTGACCTCCACAGGGACAAGCAGAGTGTACAAGAGCACAGTAGTGCGCATATATCCACCGCAATGCAATGAATAGCACAAAAGTCGAAGATACCCTAACAAAACGTGGCCTAACCTAACCTAACCTAACGTAGCGTGACTCACCGGAGCGTGCAGCGACCACAGCTGCCGGACTCCACAGAGCCAGGCAGAATTCAGTAGAGCACAGTAGATCACAGGAACTCGCCGAATAATAGTGTATTGCGCGAAAGTCGATGCCATCTTAGCCAAACACAACCTGGCAAAACATAATCAAACGTGGCCTAACCCAATATATTGTGCCGCGGCTGTTGCTGGCCTCCAAAGGGCGAAGCAGAATATAGAATGGCAGTGCCTAGTGCGGAAATCCTCCTAATTGCAGTGTACAGCACGGGAGGCACAAATAACCTGACCTAGCTTGACATAACCTAACCTAACGAAACGTAACATAACACAACCTAACGGACCGAGACCACTATTGCTAGCCTCGCCAGAGCCAAGCGGAATGTACTAGAGCACAGTGCAGCGCACAAATCCAGCGCACTGCGATGAATAGTAAAAAAGACGTCGATGTCCTGACCTAACCTGACCAAATCTAACCTAACCAGATGCAGCATGACCGATCATGACGTGCCGCGACCACTGCTCCTGGACTAAACATAGCCAAACAGAATGTAGCAGAGCACTGTAGACCATAGGAATAAACTTAATAACAGTGTATATCACGAAAGTCAAAGCTAATCAACCCAAACTTAGCCCAGGCTGACCTAACCAAACATAACCTAACTCAAAGTAACGTGCTCCGGCTACTATTGCTCGCCTCCCCAGAACCGAGAAGAGTATAGTAGAGCAATGTAGAGCCCAGAGATCCACGGAATAGCAGTGCAAACCGAAAAAGTCAGAGAGTCCCGAACCAAGCCTTCCTAACCTATCCTAACGAAACGTAACGTAACTGAAGCTATTGTGCCGAGACCACAATTACTGGCTACCTCAGAACCGAGCAGAACATATTACAGCGCAGTAGGGCGCAGAAATCCACCGAAGAGCATTGAATGGCATAAAAGTCTTAGCTATTCTGTCCTAACATAACCAAGCATGTCACATGCATACGTAGCATACCTAAACCTAACGCGCGGAGACCACTATTACTGGCCTCCGGAAAGCCAAGCAGAGTACACTAGAGCACAACAGAACGTAGAAATACTCAGCATAGCATTATATGGCGCAAAAGTCAAAGATTTCCTAACCAAACATGACCTAACTTAACCTAACCAATCGTAGTCTAGCACAGCATGAGGTGACGCGACCGTTATTTGTGGCCCCCGTGGAGCCAAGCAGAGCATGTTAGAGCACACTAGAGCGCAG
>NW_016980111.1:264-483 GCF_001483705.2 Eufriesea mexicana | reverse complement strand
CAGACATCCATAAGTACATCCAGATATACATCTATACATACATCCGTTCATAAGTCCAACCAACCATACACCCATCCTTCCCTACATCCATACATCCATCCATACATCCATCCATCCATCCAAATATCCATACATACATACCTCCATACATCCACCCATCCATCCATCCATTCATCCACCATACATTCCACCCATGCGTCCATCCAACCACCCATCCAT
>NW_016980111.1:0-231 GCF_001483705.2 Eufriesea mexicana | reverse complement strand
TCCGTGCATACATCCATACATCCATACATCCATCAATCCATATATCCATACATTCATCCCCACACACATCCATAAATATATGCATACAACCACCAATACGTCCATCCATACAAACACCCATACATGAGTCCATACTTACAACCACACAAAAACCCATACATGCTCGCCCACATACATCCACACATCCATCCATGTGTTCACCCATCCATACAACCATCCATCGATACATCC
>NW_016980110.1:0-230 GCF_001483705.2 Eufriesea mexicana | reverse complement strand
CTATCCAAACCGAACATAACCTTGTCTAATGGAACCAAACGTAACCTAACTCAAACTAACGTGCCACGACAACCAATGCTCGCCTCCCGATAGTCGAGCGGGGTAGAGTGGAGCAATGTAGAGTGCGGAAATGTACCGTATAGCAGTGTGTAGCACAAAAGTCAAAGAAATCGAAACCAAACCATCCTAAGTAAACCCAACGTTACGTAACCTAGCACAACCTAGCGTGC
>NW_016980109.1:0-467 GCF_001483705.2 Eufriesea mexicana | reverse complement strand
AAATAAAAAGTTTAGTGGTAAGGGCAAATCAGATCATGATCATTTAACTGATCCAAAATAAAGGTCACAACCAGCTGTTGAACCACCTGGACCTCCAAATAAGGTAGGAAAAAAGTCTATAATAGCGATTGGGAAAGTGATGATGAAGTAAAAACTTAAGAAGAATTAGAAGTTATAAATAAAGAGAAAGAGTTTATTGTTTACATTATAACTATGTTATAGAAGGTAGAATTTTTCATTGACTGTCTTATATTTATATTTTCCAAGTAACGAAGAAAAGGATAAAAAATAAATTGAGAGATATAAAAAAAGAAACGAAGAATTATGTTGTTAATAATTAACGTGTACATGTGAAACTTCCAAAGTGAATTAAAGGTACATAAATATATAACCATCGTAGTTTAATTTTCTTTTCACCAAGAGCAAAATCACTCGCTTTCATCTGTGACTTAATGTTCGTCTATAAT
>NW_016980108.1:369-649 GCF_001483705.2 Eufriesea mexicana | reverse complement strand
TTAGTCGGAAATGTCAATAAAATTGAATTTTCCATCCAGCTTCTATAGCATTGCAATGCCTATGGCACGCAATAGAATCTTGCCCCCTTATTTATGCAAGAAAGATAACTCACCACGATATTAGTCGAAAATGTCAATAAGATAGAACTTTCCGGACAGATTCTATAGCACTGCAATGCCTATAGCACGCCAGGAGAATCTTTCCCCCTCATTTATGCAAGAAAGGCAGCTCACTACTATATTAGACGAAAATGTCAATAAAATTGAATTTTCCATCCAG
>NW_016980108.1:0-322 GCF_001483705.2 Eufriesea mexicana | reverse complement strand
TCCTCCTTATTCACGCAAGAAAGTTAGCTCACCACGATATTAGTCAAAAATGTCAATAGAATTAAATTTTCCAGACAGATTCTTCTGCATTGAAGTGGCTATAGCACTCCAAAAGGATTTCTCCTCCTTACGTATGCAAAGAAGTTAGCTCACCACGATATTAGTCGAAAATGTCAATAAAATTGAACTTTCCGTCCAGATTCTACAGCATTGCAATGGCTATAGTACGCCAAAAGGGTCTTTCCTCCACACTTATGCTAGGAAGCTAGATCACCACGATATTGGTCGAAAATGTCAATAAAATTGAACTTTCCAGCCCGAT
>NW_016980107.1:0-1024 GCF_001483705.2 Eufriesea mexicana | reverse complement strand
AAATGTCTTTGCTATTCGTGTGTTGAATGTCCGTAACAATATTCTGTTGTTAGCCTCGACTTGCGCGGAGATCGCCCTTTCATTCGGTCCAAATTGTACACGACTGGCGTTCGTCCCCTTCGGCCGGTTGGGTGTGATACGACTGGCATCCTCCCTTTCGGTCAGTCCGAATAGTCCGATGCGACACAACTGGAGGTCTTTCATTAATAACACGATAAATAGCGTTATGACATATACATATTCTTATACTCTTCTACATGGTTTCATTTATTCTAACTTACCACAACGTCATTTTCAATAATTTCTCAAATCCCGAATTCTTTCAAATGTACACTTATACTCATTAGATATGAAAAACCTTATTTTCTCGTAAAAATGTCTTTGCTATTTGTCGGTTGAATGTCCGTAACAATATTTTGTTCTTAGCGTTGACCAGAGCGGAGATCGTCCTTTCAGTCTGTCCGAAAGGTCACGACTGGCATTCGTCCCCTTCGGCCGGTAGGAAGCGATACGACTGGGATCGTCTCTTTCGATCGGGCCGAAGCGACACGACTGGAGGTCTTTCGTTAATACCTCAATAAATAACGTCATGACATAAACATACTTTTACACTATTCTACATGGTTTCATTGTCTCAAAATTATTACAATGTCATTTTCATTAATTTCTCAATTTTCGAATTTTTTCACTAATACACTTATTTCATTACATATGAAAAATTTTATTCTCACGTCAAAATTCCTTTGCTATTCGTCAGTTGAATTTCCGTAGAAACATTTTGTTGTTATCATCGACCTTAGCGGTGGTCGTCCATTCATTCGGTCCGAACCGGCACGACTGGCGTTCGTCCCCTTCGGCCGGTTGGAAGTGATACGACTGGGACCATCCCTTTCAGTCGGTCGGAAGGACCCGACTGAAGATCCTTCGTTAATACCTCGATAAATAACAGTATGACATATAAATGTTTTTGCAATTTTCTACATGGTTTCATTCATTTAAATTATTACAATGACATTTTCGTTAA
>NW_016980106.1:1834-2119 GCF_001483705.2 Eufriesea mexicana | reverse complement strand
GGTCAGGTCAGGTGAAGTCAGGTCAGGACAGGTCAGGAGAGGGCAAGTTCGGTCAGGTCAGGCAAGGAGAGGTTGGGTCACTTCAGGCCAGGCCATGTCAGGCCAGGTAAGGTCAGGTCATGTCCGGTCAGGTCAGGACAGGTCAGGTCAGGCCAGGATAGGTCAGGCCAGTTCAGTTCAGGACAAGTCAGGTCAGGACAGGCCATGTCTGGTCTGGCCATCCCAGGACATGCCAGGGAATGACGGGTCAGTTCCGGTCACGTCATGTCAGGTCAGGCCATTCCA
>NW_016980106.1:0-268 GCF_001483705.2 Eufriesea mexicana | reverse complement strand
GTCAAGCCAGGTAAGGTCAGGTCAAGTCAGGGCAGGCTAGGACATTCCAGGTTGGTCAGGTTAGGTCATGTCAGGTCAGGTAAAGTCAGGTCAGGCCAGGATAGGTTAGGTCACTTCACGCCAGGCCACGTCTGGTCATGTCAGGTCAGCTCAAGTCAGGTCTGGTCAGGTCAGGACAGGCCAGGCACGACCAGCCAATGTCAGGTCACGTCTGGTTAGGTCAGGTCAGCTCAAGTCAGGTCGGGTCAGGTCAGGACAGGCCAGGCCA
>NW_016980105.1:0-687 GCF_001483705.2 Eufriesea mexicana | reverse complement strand
ATGTATGGATGTATATATGTACGGATGTATGGATTTATGGATGTATGGTTGTGTGGATGGATGTATGTATGGATGGATGTATGAGTGAATGGCAGGATATATGGATAGATGGAGGTATTGATGCACAGGTGTTTGGATGCATGTATGTACGGCTGTATGGATGTATGGATGGATGTGTGTGTGGATGAATGGCTGTTTGGATTGATGGATGTATGGATGGATTGAGGTATGGATGGACCTTACGGAAGTATGTAAGTATGTGTCTATGGATGTATGTATGGATGAATGTATTGTTGTATGGAAGGATGTATGTATTGATGTCTGTATGGATGCATGGATGGATGGGTGGATGGGTGGATGGATGTATGGATGAACGGATGTATGATTGGATTGAGATATGGATGGATGGATTTATTTATGGGTGGATGTATGGAAGTATGAATGAATGGACGTATGGTTGTACGAATTTATGGATGTATGGGTGTATGGATATATGGACGGATGGATGGATGTATTGATGTATGTATATATGTATGGATGGTTGGATGGATTGGTGGATGGATGTATGGGGGGATATATGTATGGACCGTCGGACGTATGGGTGGGTGGATGTATGGATGGATCTATGTATCGAAGGGTGGACATATGGATGGATGGATGTGCGGATGGACGGATGTATGGATGTAT
>NW_016980104.1:0-476 GCF_001483705.2 Eufriesea mexicana | reverse complement strand
AGGGCCAAGCAGAACATATTAGACCATAGTAGAGTTCTAGAATCCACCGAATAGTGATATATAGCACAAGAGTCAAAGCCATCCTTACCAAACGTAACCTAACCTAACCCAACCAAACGCAACCGATCACAAGTTATCACGCCACGACATCTACTGCTGGGCTCTCCAGAGTCGGGCAGAGTATAGTTGGGCAATGTGGGGGGCAGAAGTCCACCGAGTTGTACAGCGTAAAAGTCAAAGTCATCCTATCCTAACCTGGCCAAGCGTAAACCAATCAAACGAAAGATAACGCAACCTAACGTGTCGTGAACACTATTGCCGGCCTCCACAGCGCTAAGCAGAGCCTATTAGAGGAGAGAAGAACGAAAAGACACATAGGATGGCAGTGTACAGCACGAAAGATTGAGCTATCTTAACCAGACGTAGCAAACCTTACATAGCCAAACGTAACACAGCTCAACCTAACGTGCCGAGAG
>NW_016980103.1:0-1308 GCF_001483705.2 Eufriesea mexicana | reverse complement strand
GGCATCGTTTCATTGGGATGGATTTAGCCGGGATATCTTTGACTCTTGTGCAATGCACTGCTATTCGGTCGATGTCTACGCCCTGCATTGCCCTACTAGCATCTGCTTGTATCTGGGGAGGCCAGCAACTGCCACGTCGCACGTTTGGTTGTGTTAGGTCACGTTCGGTTAGCTTATGTAGACTAAGTTTACCTATGATAGCTTTGACTTTTGTTCTACTCACTGCTATTCAGTGTATTTCCGTGCTCTTCTGTGCTCTAGTATATTCTGGTTGGCTATGGGCAGGTCAGCGGTATTGGTCTCCGCACGTTAGTCTGAGTTACGTTGCGTTATGTTATGTTGCGATTGGTTAGATTAGGAAAGCATTTCTTTGACTTTTGCGCTACACGCAGCTATTGGGTGGATGGCTACTCGCAACATTGCTCTGCTATGCCATGCTCGACCCTCGGGAGGCCAGCAATAGTAGTCTCAGCACACTAGGTTGAGTTATGCTAAGTTTGGCTTGGCTAGGTTCGGATAGGCTTGGTTAGCGTGGCTTAAACTTTTGTGCTTTACACTGGTATTCGGTCGGCATCTGCCCCTGCACTGCTCTACTAGCACCTGCTTGTCTATGGGGTGGCCAGCAATAGCGGTCGTGGCATTGTTTGTGTTATGTTTACGTTCGGTTAGGTTACGTTTGACTTGGTTAGGATAGGGTAGCTTTGACTTTTGTTCTCTACACTGCTGCTCAGGGGATTTCTGCGATATACTGTGCTGTAATATGGTCTGCTTGGGGATGGGGAGGCCAGAAATGGCTCTCTCGGCAAATTAGGAGGAGCTAGGCTACGTTTGGTTGTTTTATGTTAGTTTGGTGTAGGTTTGGATAGCTTCGACCTTCGTGGGACACATTGCTATACGGTGGATTACTGCGCGCTTCATTTCTCTATGTTACCCTGATCAGCATTCGGGATGCGAGCAATAGCGGTCGTGGCACGTCCGGTTCTGTTAGCTTACGTTTGGTTGGGTTATGTTAGGTTATGTTTGGCCAGGGTAGCTTCGACTTTCGTGCCATACACAGTTATTTGGTGTACTCCGGCCCACCACTGCGCTCTACCCGAACATGCTTGACACTGGGGAGGCCAGAGGCTTGGATATGCTTGACGATCCTCGTGTATACTGCTATCTTATGTTCTTCTGCGCCCTGCACTGCTCTAATATGTTCTGCTAGGCTCTGGGTATACCAGAAGTAGCTGCCGCGGCATTGAGGTTAAGTTAGACTACGTTTGGTTAATTTCGGTTAGCCTGGGTAAGGTGTTTATATCCTTGAGT
>NW_016980102.1:0-640 GCF_001483705.2 Eufriesea mexicana | reverse complement strand
AGGCTACCTTATCTTTTTTGCCATTCACTGCCATTCGGTGGATTTCTGCGCTCTAATATGCTCTAATCTCCTCTGCTTGGCTCTGAGGATGCCACCAGAAGTGGTCTCGTCATGTTACGTTGAGTTAGACTACGTTTGCATATGTTACGTTTGGCTATGTTGGGATAGCCTACTCTGACTTTTGCGCTAAGCACTGCTTTTCGGTGGATTTCTGTGATCTACGGTGGTCTACTATATTCTGCTTGTCTCCGCGGTTGCCAGAAGCAGTGGCCGCGGCACGTTATGTTGAGTAATGTTACGTTTGGTTAGGTTAGGTTAGGACATGTTGGGTTATCGTATCTTCGACTTCTGTGCTATACACTGCTGTCCGACGGATATCTGAGCATTATATTGCTCTACTATTCTCTGCTTGACTCTGGGAGGCGAGCGACAGTGGTCATGACTCGTCAGGCTCAGTTAGGTTACGCTCGGACAGGTTAGGCTAGGGCATGTTTTGCAAGAATAGCACCGACTATCGTGCCATACACAGTTTCTCGGTAGATTCCTGTGATCTACTGTGTTCTACTACATTTTGCGTTGCTCTGGAAGTTCAAGAGCTGTGGCCGCGGCACGTCATATTGGGTTATGCTGCGTTCGGTTA
>NW_016980101.1:0-810 GCF_001483705.2 Eufriesea mexicana | reverse complement strand
TACGTTTGGCTACGTTACGCTGGTTTGGATTAGGCATGGATAGATTTGACTTTCGTGGTACACGCTGAATTTCGGTGGACTTCTACGGTTTGCTGTGCTCTACTCTATTCTGCTTGCCCGTGGATAGACCAGCAATAGCGGTCGCGGCACGTTACGTTGAGTTAGCGTATGTTTGACTACGCAGATATACATAGATTAACAGCGTATAGCGCAAAAGTCCAATCTAGCCTACCCTAACCTAACTAAACGTAACAAAATCTTACGTAACCGAACTAAAACTTCCGTGCCAAGGACAATACTGCTGGCCTCCCCCAGAGACAAGCAGAATATACATGGGAACGGAAGAGCTCCCGCCGCATTGAAGTGTATAGCAAGAGAGTCGAAGTCATCCAATCCTTACATGAAATAACCTAAACAACAAAACGTAGCGTAACTCAATGTAACCTGACGAGAACACCATTCCTGGTTCCCCACATCCAAGCAGGGCATACTAGAGCGCAGTTGGGCCCAGAAATCCACCGAAAAGCGGAGTATAGCACAAAAGCCAAAGCAACCATCTCCTAACATTTCCGAACGAAACATAACCGAACGTAACAGAACTAAAGCCAACATGTCAAGGGCAATACTGCTGGCCTCCAAATATCCGAGTGGAACATATTAGAGAAGAATAGAGCACAGAAATACATGGAAGCGCAGTGTAAAGCAGAAAAGTCTAAGCTATCCTAACCAAACCTGACCTAACCTAGCCAAGCTAAATGTAATCTAACCAAACCTAACGTGCAGAAGCCGCCACTGCTAGCCTGCCCAGAG
>NW_016980100.1:0-880 GCF_001483705.2 Eufriesea mexicana | reverse complement strand
CAATTCGTACTTCCATCCTTCGATACACCCATCCATACATACATCCATACATATTTACATGCATACATATATACATTCATACATACATACATCCGCACATCCGTCCATCCATACCTCAAACCATCCATACGTCCATCCACCCATATCGCCATCCATCCATACATACATCCATCCACACATCCATCCATCCATCCATCCATTCTTCCATACGTACACCCACCCATAAATCCACACATTCATATATGCATGGATCAATAAGTCCTTCCATCCATACATCCATCCACCAATCCATCCATCCTGCCATACATCCATACATACGTCAATACATACATCCACACATCCATACATCTATACATACATACTTCCATGCAACAATCCATCCATCCATACATACATCCATACATACATCAATACACATACCCAGCCATGCATACATCCACACATCCATACATCCACACGTCCGAACATCAATTCATACGTACATCCATACACCCATGCATCCATTCATCCATACATCCATACATCCATGCACCCAAACACTCATACATACACACAGGCATACATCCATCCATCCAATCATCCATACATCCACACATCCACACATCCATAAATCCTACCATCCGTACTTCCATCCATCGATACATCGATCACACCAATACATACGTACATATATACATACATACATTTACACATGCGTACATACGACGATCCATACATCAATCCAACCATACATCCATCCATCCATCCTTCCACGCATCCATCCGTCCATACATCCAAACATCCATACATCCATACAAACATGCATCCGTACATCCAACCATCCATTAATCCATGGACCCTTACATCCATCCATCCATCCGTACGTGCATACAACCATACA
>NW_016980099.1:0-943 GCF_001483705.2 Eufriesea mexicana | reverse complement strand
AAAAGCCATGCCAAACAGTCTAGAGCACAGTAGAGCGCGGAATCCACCGAATAGCAGTATATAGCACAAAGGTCAAAGCCATCCTAACCAAACTTTACCCAAGATACACCCTTACACCAACCGACCGTAACATAACGCAAACGAACGTGCCACGACCGTTATTGCTGGCCTCCCAGTGGCAATCAGATGCCAGTAGAGCAATGCAGAGCGCAGATATCGATTGAGCTGCAGTGTATAGCACAAAAGTCAAAGCTATCCTAGCCAAACATATCCTAACCTAGCCAAACCAAGCGTGACATATCTCAGGCAAACGTGCCACGAACACTATTGCTGGCCTCCACAGTCACAAGCAGAATATTTTAGGGCCCACCACAGCGAAGGAATTCAGCGATTAGCAGTGCAAAGCACAAGAGTTGAAGCTACCCAATCCGAACAAAACCAATCGTATCATAGCCGACCGTAACCTATCTAAATGTAACGTGCCAAAGCCAAGCAGGGCTTATTAGTGGACAGTAGGGCGGAGAAATCCATCGAAAGCGGTATGCGGCACAGGAGACAAAGGTACCCTATCCAAACCTAACCAATCGTAACAACACCAAACGTAACCAAGCTAAACCTAGCGTGCCGAGACTACTATTGCCGGCGTCGCCAGAGCTAAGCAGAGCATATTACCGCAGCGTAGAGCGAACATATCCACCGAATAGCAACGTATAACACAAAAATCGAATATATCCTCCCATAACCTGACTAAACGTGACATATTCCAACCCAACGTGCCGAAGGCACTATTCCTGGCGTCCACGGAGACAGGCAGAGTGTCGTAGCTCATAGAAGAGAGATGAGGTCCATAGAATAGCAGTGTGTGGCACAAAACACTATACTATCGTAACCTGCACAAGGTAACCTAACATGACAGAGCGTATTCTAACTCTTCGTATGGTGC
>NW_016980098.1:0-206 GCF_001483705.2 Eufriesea mexicana | reverse complement strand
AATCCAATGGCAAGTACAGACATCTACTTGCCAGAGAATAGGCATATTCAAAATCTATAATCGGTTATAGCTTGGTGAATTGGACGCCTATCGCCTTCAACCAATGGCAGGAACAGCCATCTACTTGCCAGAGAATTGGTCTCTTCAAAATCTATAATCCGTTGTAGCTTGGTGAATAGGTCGCCCAACGCCTTCAAAACAATTGC
>NW_016980097.1:0-661 GCF_001483705.2 Eufriesea mexicana | reverse complement strand
CTTGGTGAATAGGTCGCCTAACGCATTCAACCAATGTCAAGTACTGCCATCTACTTTGCCAGAAGATAGTTCTATTCAAAATCTATAACCTGTTATAGCTCGGTGAAAAGATCGCCCATCGCCACCAATTAAATGGAAAGTACAGCCATCTACCTGCCAGAGAATAGGTATATTCCTAGTCTATAATCTGTTGTAGCTTGGTGTATATGTCGCCCAACGCCTTCAACCAATGGCAAGTACAGCCATCTAGTTGCCAGAGAAAAAGTCTATTCAAAATCTATAAGCTGTCATAGCTTGGTGATTAGATCGCCTAACGCCTTTAGTCAAATGGCAAGTACAGACATCTACTTCCAGAGAATAGGTCTATTCAAAATCTATAACCTGCTATAGCATGGAGAATAAATCGCCTAACGTCTTCAAACCGATGGCAAGTACAGCCATCTACTTGCCAGAGAGTAGGTCTATTCAAAATCTATAACCAGATATAGCTTGGTGAATAGATCGCCAAACGCCTTCAATCCAATGGCAAGTGCTGCCATCTACTTGCCGGAGGATAGGTCTGCTCAAAATCATTATCCTTGTAAAGCTTGGTGCATCAATCAGCAAACGCATTCAATCCAATGGCAAGTAGAGCCATCTTCATGCCAGGGAAAATGCCTAT
>NW_016980096.1:0-274 GCF_001483705.2 Eufriesea mexicana | reverse complement strand
TTTAGACACTTGTGCTATAAGCTGCTATCCTCCGATTTCTGCGGTCTACTGCGCTCTAATATTCTCTGCCTGGCTCTGGCAAGGCCAGCAGTTGTGGTTTCGGCGCGTTAGGTTTAGTAGTGCTTCGTTCCGTTAGGTTTGCGAAGGATGGCTGGATTAGGATTTCTTTGACTTCCGCATTGTACACAATTATGTGGTGGATTCCTGTGACCGGCTACGCTCTACTGTATTCTGCTTGGCTCTGGGGATGCCTGCAGCATTGGTCGCGGCACGT
>NW_016980095.1:0-345 GCF_001483705.2 Eufriesea mexicana | reverse complement strand
TTGGTCCATTCAAAATCTGTAACCTGCTGTCGCTTGGTGAATATATCGCCTAACGCCTTCAATGCAACGGCAAGTACAGTGATCTGCTTGCCAGAGAATAGGTCTATTCAAAATCTATAACATGTTATAGCATGGTGTATAGATAGCCTAACGCCTTCAATCCTATGGCAAGTACAGCCACCTACTTGCCACAGGATAAGTCTATTCAAAACCTATAAGCTGCCATAGCTTGGTGAATAGAACGCCTTCAATCCAATGGCAAGTACAGCCATCTACTTGGCTCAGAATAGATCTATTCAAAATCTATAATCTGTTATAGGTTGGTGAATAGGTCGCCAAACGCCT
>NW_016980094.1:329-537 GCF_001483705.2 Eufriesea mexicana | reverse complement strand
CTATATCATTGCAATGGCTATAGCACTCAAAATACATCTTTCCTACTTACTTACGCAAGGAAGATAGCTCACCACGATATTAGTCGAATATGTCAAAAAATTGTATTTTCCGGCCACACTCTATATCATTGCAATGCCTGTAGCACTCAGAAAGCATCTTTCATCCTTACTTATGCAAACAAGTCAGCTCACCACGATATTAGACGAA
>NW_016980094.1:0-276 GCF_001483705.2 Eufriesea mexicana | reverse complement strand
AGCACGCCAACAGAATCTTTCCTCCTTATTTATGCAAGCAAGTTAACTCACCACTATATTAGTCGAAAATGTCAATAAAATTGAACTTTCCAGCCAGACTCTATAGCATTGCGACGGCTATAGCACGTGAATTGAATCTTTCCTCCTTATATATGCAAGAAAGTTAGCTCACCACGATGCTAGTCGAACATGTCAGTAAATTTGAAGTTTCCCAACACATTCTATATCAACGCAATGGCTACAGCACGCCAATTGAATCTTTCCTCCTTATTTATG
>NW_016980093.1:0-264 GCF_001483705.2 Eufriesea mexicana | reverse complement strand
ATATGCTGCTTGGCTCCGCGGAAGCCAGGAGCAGTGGTCGCCGCTCGTAATGCTGAGTTACGCTATGTCCCGTTATGTTGTGTTAGGCCAGCTAAGGATTACATATCTACGGCCTTTAGTGCTATTCACGGCAGTCCGGTGTTTCCTGCCCTCTACTGTGCTCTAGTTCATTCTGCTTGTCTCTATGGATGTCAGCAATATTGGTCTGGTCATGAGAGGTTTAGTTAGGCTTCGTTTGCATATGCTTTGATTTCGTACGTTAGG
>NW_016980092.1:0-480 GCF_001483705.2 Eufriesea mexicana | reverse complement strand
GCATATACTAGAGCACAATAGATGGCAGATATCCGCCGAACTGCAGTGTATAGCACAAAAGTCAAAGATATTTTAACGTAACCTGTGCTAACCTATCCGAACATGACGTAGCATAACTAAACTTAACGTGCCGAGAATACTATGACTGGCCACCCCAGAGCCAAGCATAGCATACTAGAGCAATGTAGAGTTTAAAAATCCACCCAATACAGGGGTATGGCGCACAAATCGTATCTATGATCTTCCAACCGAACCAATCGTAAATTATCCAGGCCCTGCATAACTTAACCTAACGTGGCTCGACCACTATTTCTGGCATCCCCAGTGCCAAGCAGAACGTAATAGAGCACAGCGGAGCGCGGAAATTCACCGAAAAGCAGTATCCAGCACAAAAGCCAAAGCCATAATATCCAAACACAACCTAACCTAACCTACCCAACCTATCGTGCCACGACAGCCATTGCTCGCTTCCCCAGAGTC
>NW_016980091.1:0-730 GCF_001483705.2 Eufriesea mexicana | reverse complement strand
GTTAGGTTACGTTTGGCTATGCTGCGATTGATTAGGTTTGGGCAGTGTGGCTATGACTGTTGCGCTATGCACTACTATCCGGTGGACTTCCGTAATTTACTCTGCTCCAGTGTATCCTGCTTGCATGTGTGCATGGCAGCAGTAGTGATCCCAGCACGTTAGGATGACTTAAGTTGCGTATGGTTACGATGCCTTAGTTAAGGTTAGGATGGGGTAGCTTTCACTCTTATGCTATACACTGATATTCTTGATATTCGGTGTATTTCTGTGATCTACCGAGCTCTGGTATGCTCTGCTTTGCTCTGAGGATGCCAGGAATGGTGGGCGAGGCACGTCAGCTTGAGTTTCGTTACGTTCGGCTGGGTTATGTTAGTTCGGGTTAGGCTTGTGTAGCTTTGACTTTTCTGTGTTCACTGAGATTTTATGGACTTCTACGATCTACTATACCATAGTATGTCCTGTGTGGCTATGTTGAGGCCAGCGAAAATGGTCTCGGCTCATTTGGTTTAGTTATGTTACGTTCGGTTATGTTACGTTTGGCTATGATAAGACAGGAGAGCAATGACCTTTGTTCAATACACTGCCATTCGTTATATTTCTGCGCTCTGCCGTACTCTAACTTGTTCTGCTTGGGCCTGTGGAGGCCAGCAATAGTGGTCCCTATACGTTGGGTTGAGCTACGTTGCGTTTGGCTGCGTTACCTTTTGCTAGGCTATGACAGCATAGCTCT
>NW_016980090.1:382-756 GCF_001483705.2 Eufriesea mexicana | reverse complement strand
TTGTATTATCCAGCCAGATCCTATAGCATTGCAGTGGCTATAGCTCGCCAATTGAATTTTTCCGCCTTATTTATGCATGAAAGTCAGCTCACCGCGACATTTGTCGAAAATGTAATTAAAATTGTATCTTCCAGCCAGATTCTATAGCATTGCAATGACTATAGCGCGCCAAAATAATATTTCCTCCTTATATATGCAAGAAAGTTATATCACCACGATATTAGAAGAAAATGTTAACAAAATTGTATTTTCCTGGCAGATTCTACAGCACTTCAATGGCTATAGCAAGCCAACAGAATCCTTCCTCCTTATTTATGCAAAAAAGTTAACTCCCCGCGGTGTTAGTCAAAAATGTCAATAAAATCATATTTTCC
>NW_016980090.1:0-371 GCF_001483705.2 Eufriesea mexicana | reverse complement strand
AGATTCTATAGCATCATAATGACAATAGCACGCCAGTAGAATCTTTCCCCCTTATATATGCAAGAAAGTTATGTCACCACGATATTAACCGAAAACGTCAATAAAATTGAACTTTACAGACAGATTCTATCGGATTGCAATAACCATAGTACGCCAGTAGCATCTTCCCTCCTTATTTAAGCAGCAAAGCTTTGTCACCATGATAGTGATCTACAGTACGCCAGTAGAATCTTTCCTCCTTATATATGCAACAAAGCTTTGTCACCACGATAGTTGTCGATAATGTCCATAAAATCGAATTTTCCAGGCAGATTCTACTGGATTGCAGGGACTCTAGTACGCCAGTAGAATCCTTCCTCCATGTATACGCA
>NW_016980089.1:0-484 GCF_001483705.2 Eufriesea mexicana | reverse complement strand
AAACCAAGCGTTGAATAGCTAAACCTAACATGCCGCGTCTACTAATGCTGGCTTCCCCACTGCCAAGCAGAACACATTCGAGCATCGTAGAGCGCAGAAGTACACTGAATGGCAGTGTATAGCACGAAAGGCAAAGCTGCCCTATCTTAACGTAATCAACTCTAAAAGAACAATACGTAACCTAGCACAAACTAACGTGCCGCGAGCCCTATTGCTGGTTACCGCAGAGGCAAGCATAGTACAGCAGAGTAATGTTGAGAGCAGAAATCCGCGGAATAGCAGTGCATAGCACAATAGTCAATGCCACCCTATCCTAACCTAGCGAAACGTAGCATTGCCAAACGGGGCATATATCAACCTCACGTACCGAGATCAATATTGTCTCCCCCCACAGAGCCAGGCAGAATATACAAGATCACAGTATCGCGCTGAAATAAACCTCATTGCAGTGTATAGCACAAAAGTCGAATATCTCCTGTCATAA
>NW_016980088.1:0-2263 GCF_001483705.2 Eufriesea mexicana | reverse complement strand
GCTATACACTGCTATTAAGCGTATTTCTGCACTCTACTATGCTCTAATATGTTCTGCATGGCACTGTGATTGCCAAAAATAGTGGTCTCGGCACGGTATGCTTTGTTAGTCTACACTTGTTTCGGTTAGATTAGGTCGCGTTAGATTGTGATATATCCAATTTTTGTGCTATACGCTGCTATTTGGCGTCTCTCTGCCCTCTACCGTGCTATAGCATATTCTTCTTGTCGTGGCTTCTATTTATTTTGAGTTAGGCTTCGCTTGGTCTGGTTATATTTGTTTCGGTTAGGTATGGCTAGCATCGACTCACCTGCTACACACTCGGGTTCTATGGGTTTATGCTCTATACCCTCCTGCAATAAGTTCTGCTTGGATCCGTGCCAGCAATGGTGGGCACGGCACGTTAGGTTTAGATCGGTTACGTTTGGTTAAGTTATGTTTGTTCAGGTTAAGTCTGGATAGCCTTTACTTTCTTGGTATAGATTGTTATCCGATCGATTTCAGCGCTCTACTGTGTTCTACTATACTCTGCTCGACTCAGGGCAGCCCAGCAATTGTGGTCGCTGCACCTTGGGATGTGTTAGCTTACGATTGGTTATGTTACAATTGCTTAGGCGAGGAGAGGGTAACCTTGCTACACACTGAAATTCGGTGGATATCTGAGCTCTGCTGTGTCCTTGTATGCTCTGATATGCTCTGGGAAAGACAGGAGCAGAAGCCGCGGCACATCAGTTTCAGATAGACCACGTTTGACTAGGTTATACTTGTTTGGGTCAGTTATGTGTAGCTTTGACTTTTCTGCTATACCTCGCGATCCTATGAATTTCGGCGGTATCGCCTCCCCTAATATGCTCTGCATGGCGATGGGAAGGACAGTAACAGCGGGACCGGCTCCTCAGGTGTGATTATTCTGCATTTTCTTGTGTCGCGTTAGGACTGGTTATGTTATAATTTCATAGACTTTCGTGCTATACGCTTCTATCAGGTCGCTTTCTGCGCCCTACTGTGCTCCAATACATTCTGGTTGTCTCTGGGGAGGCCAGCAACGGTGGTCTCGGCATGATTGGTGAAGCTATGTTATGTTTGTTTTTATTACGTGTGGATAGGTTAGGATAGGTTAGAGTATACTTTTGTACTTTAGACTGCTATTCGGTGGATGTATGCGATCCACATTTCTCTACTATACCCTGCTCGGCTATCGGTATGCCTGCGATAGTGTTCGTGGCACGTTAGGTTGAGTTAGGTTACGTTCGGTTATGTTAGGTTCGGCTAAGATTGGTTAGGGTAGCTTCGGCTTTCGTGCTATACACTGATATTCGTTGGTATCCTGCCCGCTACTGAGCTCTACTCTAATCTGCATTCCGTGTGGAAGCCAGCAATAGCGGTCGCGGCACGCTATGTTAAGATAGAATACGTTAGTTTGGGTTAGGTTTGGGTGCCTCTGCCGCACACTGCCGCTCTATGGATTTCTGCGCTCTACACTGCTCTAATAGGTTCTGCATGGCCCTGGGAAGGCCAGCAGTAGCGGTCGCTGCACGTTCGGTTGAGATTGGTTTGTTTGCTTAGGAAAGTTTTGGCTATGTTTGGTTAGGATAGCTTTGACTTTCGCGCTATACAATCTTATAAGGTGGATTCCTGCCATCCACAGTGCTCTATTCTATTCTGCTTGTACCTAAGGAGGCCAGCAATAGTGGTCGAGGCTCGTTTTTTGAGCCCTGCTATGCCAGGATATGATAAGTTAGCTTGGTTTAGGTTTGGTACCTTTGGCTTTTCCGCTGTACACTGCGTTTCTGTGGATTTATGCGCTCTACTCTCATCTAACATGTTCCGCTTGGCACTGGGGTGGCTGCCATATTTGTCTAGGCACGTTAGGTTGCCCTACCTTACGTCTGGTTATGTTACGTTTGGTTAGATTTGGATAGGAAATGTTTGACTTTTGCGCTATACAATGCTATGTGGTGGCTTTCTGTGGTCTACTGCGGTCTACTATACTTTGTTCGACTGTGGGGTGGCCAGCAATAGCGGTCGCGACACGAGAGGTTCCGCTGTGTTACGGTTGGTTAAGCAAGGTTTGGTTAGGTTTGGTTGTGATGTCTTTGACCTGTGTGCTGTAAACTTCTATTCGTTGGATTTCCGCGCTATGCCGTGCTCTAATATGCTCTCCTTGGCACTGGGGAGGCCAGAAATGGTGGTGTCTGCTCGTTAGGTTTAGTTGGTCCACGTTTGTTTATGTCAGTTCAGGTCACGTTGGCTTATGCTTCAT
>NW_016980087.1:0-592 GCF_001483705.2 Eufriesea mexicana | reverse complement strand
AAAGATTCTATTGGCGTGCTATAGCCATTGCAATGCTATAGAATCATGCTGGATAATTAAATTATATTGACGTTTTCAGCTAATATCGTTGTGTGCTAACTTTCTTGCATAAATAAGGAGGAGAGATTCTATTTGCATGCAATACCAGTTGCAGTGCTATCGAATCTGGCTGGAAGAATCAGTTTGGTTGATATTTTCGATTAATACTGTGGTGATCTAACTTTCTTGCATTAACAAGGAGGAAGAATACTATTGGAGTGCAATTGCCATAGCAATGCTATATAATCTGGCTGGAAAATTCAATTTTGTTGACATTTTCGGATAATATCGTGGTGAGCTGACCTCCTTGCACATATAAGGAGGAAAGATTCTAGGATTCTATTGGCGTGCAATAGCCATCGCAATGCTATAGAATCTGCATGGAAAATTCAATTTTATTGACATTTTCGAATGATATCGTGGTGAGGTAACTTTATTGCATATATAAGTAGGAAAAATTCTAGTGGCGTGCTATAGCCGTTGCACTGCCATAGAATCTGGCTGGAAGATTCAATTTTATTGACATTGTCGTCTAATATCGTACTGAGCTACT
>NW_016980086.1:0-573 GCF_001483705.2 Eufriesea mexicana | reverse complement strand
GTCTGGTTACTTTATTAATCTTTAACGCATTATCGGCTGAACGAATAATTTTCTGACTCACTGCATAAAAAGATAAAACAAGAAATAAGTAAGACAGAAATTAACCACTTGCCCTATAACACGTTAAACGCCCAGCATAAATCGGTAGTTTCTCCCAGGGCCCAAATCCAAAACTCGGTGTGTAAACAGCGCGATTAGGAGGAGCGATACAGTGCAATGCGTCGTTTAAATGTCACCACAGTTTATTTTGTGATATATTAGAGGATCTTTTTTTTAGAAGATATGTTTTTGATACGTATCATTTTTATTTTTAGAAGATATTTTTTTTTAAAGAGTATTAAAATATAATTCTGTAGAAGATGCTTACAAAATATAAGGGGCCTCGAAGTGGGGAATACGATAAGCGTCTCATTACTTGCAAATTCGCAAAAATCCTCAAGGTAAATCTATTAAAAGGATGTGCATACGGTGCTACGCAAAACAGAGGCAAACTCTCGAACGCCAGAACGCAAGAAAAAATGTGCAAAAGATTATAACGTATTGTCCTGAATGTTCACAGTCACCTCAATTATG
>NW_016980085.1:0-638 GCF_001483705.2 Eufriesea mexicana | reverse complement strand
GCAGTACGACCTGTCACACACCTTCACTTCCGGCACTGTATTTGGAAAAAAAACGGAGCGAATTGAAAAAAAACCACTGATTCTATTAGAGGAGGGAAGGATCTATCGAGTGATATGAGAAAATCCAAATCCAAACACGTAATTAGGGAGTGCTAAGCCACGAGAGATAACGACGCAGTACGACCTGTCACACACCTTCACTTCCGGCACTGTATTTGGAAAAAAAAACGGAGCGAATCGAAAAAAAACCACTGATTCTATTAGAGGAGGGAATGATCTATCGATTGATATAAAAAAATCCGAACACAATCAAATTTCAGAGAGCTAAGCCACGAAAGATAACGACGCAGTACGACCTGTCACACACCTTCACTTCCGGCACTGTATTTGGAGAAAAAACGGAGCGAATCGAAAAAAAACCACTGATCCTTTTAGAGGAGGGAAGGATCTATCGAGTGATATAAAAAAATCCGAACCCAAAAACCAAATTTCAGAGAGCTAAGCCAAGAGAGATAACGACGCAGTACGACCTGTCACACACTTTCACTTCCGGCACTGTATTTGGAAAAAAAACGAAGCGAATCGAAAAAAAACCACTGATTCTATTAGAGGAGGGAATGATCTATCGATTGATATAA
>NW_016980084.1:0-519 GCF_001483705.2 Eufriesea mexicana | reverse complement strand
GTATGGCTGTATGGATCGATGGATGTATGGATGGGTGGACGTATGGTTGGATGGGCGTATAGAAGGATGGAAGTACCGATGGATGCATGTATGAATGGATGGCTGTGTGGACGAATGGATGTATGCATGGATGTATGTATGGATGTTTGAATGGATGTATGTATAGAAGTATGTATGGATATATGGAACGATGTATGTATGGGTGTATGCATGGACGAATGGATTGGGGTATGTATGGATGTATGTATTGATGTATGTATGGATGTATGGAAGGCTGGATGGATGGATTGCTGTATGGATGCATCGATGGATAGATGAATGGATTGGTGGATTGATGTATGGATGGATGGATGTATCTATCGGTGGATGTATGGATTGCTGGACGTATGGATGGAAGGACGTATGGATCGATGGATGTATGGATGGGTGGACCTTTGGATGGCTGGATGTATGGAGGTATGGATGTATGTACGGATGTATGTGTGGATGGATGGCTGTATGGACGGCTGGAAGTGTGGA
>NW_016980083.1:750-1272 GCF_001483705.2 Eufriesea mexicana | reverse complement strand
AGCTATAGCCATTGCAGTACTGTAGAATCTGGATGGAAAATTCAATTTTATTGACATCTTCGTTTAATATTGTGGTGAGTTATCTTTCTTGCATAACTAAGAAGGAACGATTCTTTTGGCGTGCTGTAGGCATTGCATGCTATAGAATCCTCCTGGAAAATAAAATTTTATTGACATTTTTGTCTAATATCGTGGTGGCCAAACATCCTTGCATAAGTAAGGCGGAAAGATTCAATTAGCGTTCTATAGCCGTCGCAATGCTATGGATTGGCTGGAAAGTTCAATTTTGTTGACATTTTCGCCTTATATCGTGGTGAGCTAACTTTCTTGCATGAATAAGGAAGAAAGACGCTATAGGCGTGCTATAGCCGATCCATTGATTTAGAATGTGTTTGGAAAATTCAAATCTATTGACATTTTCGACCAACATCGTTTTGAGCTAACTTTCTTTCATAAATAAGGAGGAAGGATTCATTTGGCGTGGTATAGCCGTCGCAATGCTATAGAATCTGGCAGGAAAGT
>NW_016980083.1:0-578 GCF_001483705.2 Eufriesea mexicana | reverse complement strand
CTTTCTTGCATAAATAAGGAGGAAATATACTCTTGGCGTGCTATAGGCATTATAATGCCACAGAATCTTGCTGGAAAATTCAATTTTATTGACATTTTCGTCTAATATCCTGGTGAGCTAACTTTCTTGCATAAAAAAGGAGGGAATTGTACTGTTGGCGTGCTGTAGCCATTACAATGCTGTAAAATCTGTCTAGAAAGTTCAAGTTTATTGACACCTACGTCTAATATCGCGGTGACCTAACTTCCTTGCATATGTAAGGTGGAGAGGTACTATTGGCGTGCTATAGCCGTCCCAATGCTATGGAATCTGACTGGAAAGTTCAATTTTGTTGACATTTTCGACTAATATCGCGGTGAGTTAACGTTCTTGCATATATAAAGAGGAAAGATTCAATTCACGTGCTATAGCAGCCGCATTGCTACAGAATCTGGCTGGAAAGTTCAATTTCTTTGACATTTTCGACTAATATCGTGGTGAGTTAACTTTCTTGCATATATAAGGAGAAAAGATTGAATTCACGTGCTATAGCCTTCGCAATGCTATAGAATCTGGCTGGAAAGTTCAATTTTATTGAC
>NW_016980082.1:0-583 GCF_001483705.2 Eufriesea mexicana | reverse complement strand
CTGGAAAAGCCAGCAAAGGTGGTTAGGTAGGGATAGATAGATATATAGGTAGGGATAGGGATATGTGGATAGTCGTTCTACGTTTGGCTATGTTAGATTAGGCCTAGTTACGTTAGGACTTAACTTTGACTTTTGTGCTCCACATTGCAATTTGGTAGCTTTCTGCGCTTTAATTTCCTCTACTGTACTCTGCTCGACTCTCGAGAGGCCAGCAGTTATGGTCGTGGCGCAATAAATTTTGTTAGGTTACGTTCGGTTATGTTACGCTTGGTCCGGTTAGTATAGGGTACCGTTGACTTTTGTGCTATACACATCTGTAAAGACGATTTCTGCGCTCTACTGCGCTCTCATATGCTCTGCATGGCTATGGGGAGGTCAGCAATTGTGGACTCGATCCATTAGATTCAGTTATGTTACGTTTTGCTTGGTTTGAGCAGGTCACGTGTGGTTTGGATGGCATTGACATTTGTGCCATACGATGCTACTTGGTGGATTTCTGCGCTGGACTGAGCTCTAGTACATTCTGCTAGGCTATGACGAGGCCAGCAGTAGTGCCCTCGGCACGTTATTCTGAGATATGTTG
>NW_016980081.1:0-260 GCF_001483705.2 Eufriesea mexicana | reverse complement strand
ATATTGGCAAGCTATAACCATTGCAATGCTACAGAATCTGGCCGGAAGATTCAATTTTATCGACATTTTCGAATAATATTGTGGTGCGCTTCCTTTCTTGCTTAAATAAGGAGGAAATATTCTTTTGGCGTGCTATAACCGTTGCAATGATATGGAATGTGCCAGACAGATTCAATTCTATTTACATTTTCCACTAATATCGTGTTGAGCTACCTTTCTTTCGTAAATAAGGCGGAAAGATGCAATTGTCGTACTATTGC
>NW_016980080.1:0-547 GCF_001483705.2 Eufriesea mexicana | reverse complement strand
TGTGGCCGCGGCGCGTTAGGCTGGGATATGTTACGTTTGGCCTGGACAGGTGTGTTTGTGTTCTGTATGGATAAGTTTGACTTTCGTGCTATACATTACCATTCTATGGACCGCAGTGCTCTACTCTCTTCTAATATGCTCTGCTTGGCGATGGGCAGGTCAGCATTTGTGGGCTAGGTACGTTAGGTTGGGATTGGTTACCTGTGGTTAGGGTATGTTAGGCCAGGTTAGGTTTGGATATCTCGCACTTTTAAGCAATACACTGCTATCCGGACGATTCCAGCGTACTACATTGCCTTGCTATTCTCTGCTTAGCACTCGTGATGCTAGCAATGGCTTTCGTAGCACGTCAGCTTGTGTTATGTTACGCCTGCTTATCTTACGGTTGGTTACGTTAGGATGGGTTAGCTTTAACTTTTGCGCTATACACCGATACTCGGAGGATTTCTACCCTCTTCATTGCTCTAATATGTCCTGCTTGTCCACGGGGAGGCCAGCAATGTTATTCTCTGCACTTCATGCTTAGCTATGTTAGGCTGTGCTTGGA
>NW_016980079.1:0-427 GCF_001483705.2 Eufriesea mexicana | reverse complement strand
TTGGGCCTGGGTAGGCCAGCAATTGTTGTCTCGTTAGGTTCGACTGAGATAGGCTGCGTACGGATAGGATAGGTGTGGTTAGGTCTGGTTTGGTAGGCTTGGATAGATTAGCTTGTACTTTTGCGGAATGCAATGCAATTCGGTGGATTTCTACACTATACTATGGTCTAGTATGTTCTTCTTGTCTTTGGGAAGGCAGCAATAGTGGTCTCAGCACATAGAGTTGAGTTAGAATGCGTTTGTTTATGTCACGTTTGGCTTGGTTACGATAGGATAGCATTGACTTTTACGCGATACACTGTTGCTCATTGGCTTTCTGCACTCTACACTTCTCTAGAGTAACCCGCTCGTCGGTGGGGAGGCGAGCAATCGTGGTTTCGGCACGTTTGGTCGGGATAGGTTACGTTTGGATACGTTAGGTTAGGTT
>NW_016980078.1:0-578 GCF_001483705.2 Eufriesea mexicana | reverse complement strand
CTTGCCGTGCCATAGCCATTACAATGCTGCAGAATCTGAACTCGAAAATTCAATTTCAATAACAATTTCGACTAATATCATTGTGTGGTAATTTTCTTGTATAGATAAGGAGGAAAGGTACTATTGCCCTGCTGTAGCCATTACAATGCTGCAGAATCTGAACTCGAAAATTCAATTTCAATAACAATTTCGACTAATATCATTGTGTGGTAATTTTCTTGTATAGATAAGGAGGAAAGGTACTATTGCCCTGCTGTAGCCATTACAATGCTGCAGAATCTGAACTCGAAAATTCAATTTCAATAACAATTTCGACTAATATCATTGTGTGGTAATTTTCTTGTATAGATAAGGAGGAAAGGTACTATTGCCCTGCTGTAGCCATTACAATGCTATAGAATCTGCCTCGAAAATGCAACTTTATTGACATTTTCGACTAATATCGTGGTGAGGTAGGTTTCTTGCATAGATACGGCGGAAAAATTCCATTGCCCAGCTATGGCCATAGCTATTCAATAGTATCTGGTTTGAAAATTCAATTTTATTGACATTTTCGACTAATATCGTGGTGTGCTAAC
>NW_016980077.1:0-722 GCF_001483705.2 Eufriesea mexicana | reverse complement strand
CTAACCCAACCAAGCAGAACGTAACCTTTCTCAACATAACGCGCCGAGGTCATTATTGGTGGCATTGCCATAGCCAAGCTGAAGATATCAGAGCACTGTTGGGTACAGGAATCCACCTAAGAACGAACAATATCTCTAAAGACAAAGCTATCCTCTATTCAGCTAGGTTACGTTTGCGTGTGTTACGATTGGTTAGGCTAGGAGAGGGTAACTATGACTCTTGTGATGTACACTGCCATTCGGCGGAATACTACATTCTACAGTACTCAAATATTTTCGGGTTGGTTCTGGGAAAGCGTGCAAATGTGGTGTCTGCACATTACGTTAAGCTAGACTACGTTTGGTTGGGTTAGGTATGGTGAGGTTATGCTTCGGTATTTTTGACATTTGTGATTTACACTGCAGTACGCCGAATTTCCGCGCTTTACTATGCTTTGGTATACTCTGATTGGCTGTGCGGTGTCAGCAATAATGGTCTAGCACGCTAGATTGAGTTAGGTAACGTTTTGGAATGCTATGTATGGTTAGGTTATGCTCGAGTAACTTCTTCTTTTGCGCTGTAAGCTGCTATTCTGTGGATTTCTGCTCCTACTGTGATCTAACATGTTCTGCTTTGCTCTGGCCATGCCAGAAATAGTGGCCTCATCGCATTGGATTTGGTTAGGTTACGTTTGCTAAGGTTCGGTTTGCTTCGGTGTGGTTAGGCTACTTTCGTCTTCTGC
>NW_016980076.1:0-11673 GCF_001483705.2 Eufriesea mexicana | reverse complement strand
CTCTAGTGTGCTCAAATAAGCTATGCTTGGCGCTGGATAGGAAAGCAATATTGGTCTCGCCGCGTTAGGTTTATTTATGCTACTTTTCTATACGACTCGTCTGGTTATGTTCGGATAGAATATCTCACACTTTTGCGCCTTTCAATGCTATGCGGTGGCTTTCTGCGCCCTACTGCGCTCTAGTATGTTCTGTTTGACGCTGTGGTGACCAGCAATGGCTCTCCCGTTGTGGTAGGTTGGGATAGGCTCCGTTTGGGAGTGTACGTTTGGCTAGGTAAGGATAGGCTACCTTGACTTTTGTGCTATACACGGCTATTCTGTGCATTTCTGTGCTCTAATGTGCTCTAATATGCTCTGCTTGTCTTTCAGAAGGCCGCCAATGGCTGTCGCGGCACTTTATGTTGAGTTAGACTACGTTTGGTTTGGTTAGGTTAGGTCAGGTTAGTTTTGGATGACTTTGGCTTTTGTGCTCTACACTGCTATTCGGTGAATCTGTGCTGTCTAATGTGTTCTAGTATGCTCTGCTTGTCCGCACGAAGACCACCAATAGCGGCCGCCGCACTTTATGTTGAGTTATGTTACGCTTGATTTGGTTTGGTTACGCCAGGTTTGGTTAGGGCATCCTAGACCTTTTTGCCATACTCTGCTATTCGGTAGATTTCTGCACTATACATTGCTCTACTATACTCTGACCGACTCTGGGAAGGCGAGCAATAGTGGTCGTCGCACTTTATTTTGGGTTAGGTTATGTTTGGTTAGGTAAGGGTAGGATAAGTTTGGTTACGATAGGTAAGACTTTCGAGCTATACACTATTGTTAGGTGGATTTCTGTGATCTACTGTGCTCTATTGCATTCAGCTTGGCTCTGGGGATGCAGCAGCAGTGGTATTCGCACGTTATGTTCAGTTATCCAACGTTCTGTTAGGTTAGGTATGGCCAGGTTTGGTTGATATATCCTCGACTTTTGTAACATACAACGCCATTCGGTTGACTTCTGTGCTCTACATTGCTCTACTATGCTCTGCTCGACTCTGGAGTGTCTAGTGATAGTTGTCGCATCACGTTATGTTGAGTTAGGCTACGTTTGGTTAGGTAATGTTTGTGTTAGGTCAGGTTAGCTTTGACTTTTGTGGTATACACTGTTTTCCTGTGGGCTTCTGCAGTCCACTGTACGCTACTGCATTCTGCATGGGCATGGGGCGTCTAGCAATAGTAGTCGCGGCCCGTATCTTTAGTTAGTCTACGTTTGGTTAGGTTATGTTGGCCATGGTTAAGCATGGATAGCTTCGACTCTTCTGCCCTACACTGCGACAATACGTATTTCTGCTCTCTACTCTCCTAAAGCATGCTTCGCTTGGCTGTGGTGAGGCAAGAAATAGTTGTCGCTTCACGTTAATTGCAGTTATATAACGTTCGGTTACGATAGGATTGGTCAAGTTAGGAGGGGCTAGCTTGGACTTTTGAGCTATACACTCCTACTCTGTGTATTCCTGCACTCTACTGTGCTCTAATATGTTCTGCTTGGCAATGACGAGGCCAAAAGTATTCGTCACGTCTCGTTAAGTTCAGTTAGCCTACGTTTGTTTCGGTTAGATTAGGACGCGTTAGGTGCGATATAACAGATTTTTGTGCTATACGCTTCCATTTGGTGCCTCTCTGCCCTCTACAGTGCCATAGTATATTCTGCCTGTCTCCGGGGATTCCAGCAATAGTGGTCCCGGCACTTTAGGTTAAGTTAGGATACGTTTTATTATATTACGTTTGGAAAGGTTCGGTCAGAATTCCTCGAACTTTTGTGCCATACACTGCTATTCGGTTGATATCCGCGATCTACACTGCTCTTCTATTCTCTGCTCAACTTGGAGGGGGGGGGGCTGCAGTAGCTGTCGTGGCACGAGAGGTTGTGTTAGGTTACGTTTAGTTTGGATAGGATGTGTTAGGTTTGGCTATGGTGGCTTTAACGTTTGTGCTATTCGCTACTATTCGGTGGACTTCTGCGCCCTGCTGCTCTCTAATATTCCCTGCTTGGCCCCGGGGAAGCCAGCAATAGTGGTTGCGGCTAGTTATGTCGAGTTAGTCTTCGTTTGGTTATGTCGCGATTCCTTCGGTTACAAGAACGTGTCTTCGACTTTTGCGCTATGCACTGCCATTCGGCGGATTTCGGCACTCTGCTGTGCTCCAATATGTTCAGCTTGGCCACGGAGAAGACAGCAACAGTGGTATCGGCAAATTATGTTGAGTTCTGCTACGATCAGTCAGTTTGGATACGGTCAGGTTAGGTTAAGGGTATCTTTGACTTTTGTGCTTTACACTGCAGTGCGGCGGATTTCTGCTCTCTACTGCGCACTGACATATTCCGATTAGCCTTGCAGAGCTCAGCAAACGTGTTCTAGGCACGTGAGGATGGGTTAGGTTAGGTTCGGTTTTGTTACATTGGTCAGGTTAGGCAAGGGTAGGGATGACATTTGTGCTGTACACTGCTTTTCGGTGGAATACTGCGCTCTACTACTCTCAGCACGACCCTGGGAAAGCCAGCAGTCTTAGTCGCGGTTCCTTGTGTTGTGTTAGGTTACGTTTGGGTATGTTACGATTGGTTAGGTTTGCCGAGGGTAACTTAGACTCTTGTGCAATAAACTGTTATTCGTTGAATTTCTGCGCTCTACTGTGCTCAGCTATACTCGGATCTACACCGAGGAGGCCAGTAATAGTGGTCCCGGTACATTAGTTTGATTTAGGCATCGTCAGTTTATGTCACGTTTGGTCCCGTTAGGAATGGATAGCATTGATTTCTGTGCAACATACAAGTTTTCGGTCGGCTTCTGCGCCATACTGTGCTCTAATACGTTTTGCCTGTCTCTGCGGAGGCCAGAAATAGTGATTGCGTCACGTTAGGTTAAGTTAAGTTACGTTCGCCTAAGTTACGATCGATTGGGTTAGGAGGGGCCAGCTTCGACTTTTGCGCCATACACTACTATTCGGCAGATCTCAGCACCTTACTGTGCTCCGACATGCTCAGCTTGTCTCTGGGTGGGCCAGCATTAGTGGCATCGAAGCGTTACCTTGAGTCAGGGTTCGTATGGTTAGGTTAGGTTAGGTAAGGATAGGTGGCGATATCTTCGACTTTTGTGCTTTACACAGCAATGCGGCAGACTTCTGCGCTCTACTGTGCTCCAGTATATCCTGCCCGGGTTTGGGGAGTCCAGCAATAGTGGTCTCGGCACGTGAGGTTAAGTTGTGGTACGTTTGATAATAATACGTCTGTATATTTTAGGACAGAAAATCTTTGACTTTTGTGACACACACTGTTATTCGGAGGACTTGAGCCCTCTACTGTGCTCTTACATGCTCGGCTTGGCTCTGAGGTGGTCAGCGATTGTGGTCTCGACACCATAGTTTGAGCTACACTATGTTCGGTTTGTCTATGTTTGTTCGGGTCAGGTTAGGGTAGGTTAGACTTTCTTGGCATAGACTGCAGTTCGGTGGATTTCTGCGCTCTGCTGTGCTCTACTATACTTGGCTCGACTCTGGGGAGGCCAGTAATAGTGGCCCCGGCACGTTAGCTTGATTTATGCTACGTCTGGCTATGTTTCGTTTGGTAAGGTTAGGAAGGTATAGCATTGACTTTTGTGCTATATACATCTCCTCGGTGGAATTCCGCCCTATACTGGGCTCTAATACGCTCTGCCTGGCTCTATGGAGGCCAGCAATAGTCCTCTCGTCATGTTAGGTTCAGTTAGGATAAGTTTGGTTAGACTATGTTTGTTTGTGGAAGGCCAGGGTAGCTCTGTATTTCGTGGTATAAAGCGTCATTCTGTGGACTTCTGCGCTCTTCGTAGCTCTAGTATACTCTACTCGACTCTGGGGAGGCCAAAAATGTCTGCCGTGGCACGACAGGTTGTGCTAGGTTAGGTTAGGTTATGTTATGTTCGGTTAGGGTTGCTGTGACTTTTGTGCCGCACACTGCAATGCGGTGGATGTCTGCACTCTACATTGCTCTACTATGATCTGCTCGGCTCTCGGGAGGCCAACAATAATGGTCGCCCCATGTTAGGCTGCGTTATATTACGTTTCGCTAGGTTAGGATACACTGTGTTAGGTTATGATTGCTTCGACCTTTGCGCTACGCACTGCTATTTATGGACATCTGCGCCCTCCAGTGCGCTATTGCAATCCGCTTGAAGGTGTGGACGCCAGGAATAGTGCTCTCGGCGCGTTAGGTTGAGTTATGTTACGTTTCGTTAGGATAGGTTTGGTTGGGCTTGGTTGGGATAGATGTGACTTTCGTGCAAAACACTGCTATACGGACGACACCAGCCCTCTTGGTTTCTGCGCTATAATCTGCCTAGCCCTTGCGTGGCCAGCGATGGCGGTCGTGGAAAGTCGGTATGTGTTACGTTACGTCTGCTTATGTTACGTTCTGATAGGTTAGGATAGGCTAGCCATGACTTTTGCGCTAAACTCCGATTTCTGCGCTCTACTGTTTTCCAATTTGCCCTGCTTGTCTCTTGGGATGCTAGCAGTATTGTTGTCGACACGCTAGCTTCAGTTAGGCTTCGTTTGGCTAGGTTAGGTTTTGTCAGGTTAAGTCAAGATGTAATTTACTTTTGTGCCTTGCACATCATTGCGGCGAGTTTATGCGCAATCCCGTGCTCTAGTATATTCTGTCATGCTCTGGGAAGGTCAGCAATATCGGTCAAAGCACGATAGGTTGAGGTAGGTTACGTTTGGTTCTGTTATGTTTGATTAGGGTAGGAGAGAATAGCTTTGGCTTTTGCGCTGTACACTGCTTTTCAGAGGAATTCTGCCTCCTGCTGCGATCTAATATTCCCTGCGTTGCTGTGCGGATACCAGAAATGGCAGCCACGGCTCGTTATGTCGAGTTAGGTTACGTTCGGTTAGGTTAGGTTCGTTTGGCATAGGTTGGGATATGATTGACTTTCGCACAATACACTGCCATTCTATGGGCCTCTGCGTACAACTCTCCTCTAGTATGCCCTGATTGGCGTTGTGGAGGCCAGCAACAGTGGTCTCGGCGCGTTAGGTTGAGGTTTATAACGTTCGGTGATGTTACGTTTGGTGTGCTTAGGACAGGGTAGCTTTGACTTTTATGGTATACACCGCTTTTTGGTGGAATTCAGCGATGTGCACTTTTGTAATTTGCCCTGCATATCCCTCGAGAGATCATCAATATTATTCTCGGCACGTTATTTTCAGCTATGTAACGCTCGGATTGGCTAGGTTAGGACACGCCGGGTTAGGATATCATTGACTTCTGTGCCGCATGCGGCATTGCGGTGGATTACTGCGCTCTCCTGTGATCTAGTATTTTCTGCTTTTCTCTGGGGAGTCCAGCGCTGGTGGTCTCGACACGCTAGGTTGACAAAGGTTACGCGTGGCTTGGCTAGGTTAGGATATGTTTGCCTGGAATAGCTTTGTCTTTTGCGCTTTACACTGCTATTCGGTCGATATCTCTTCAATGCATTGCTCTGCTACCGTCTGCGTGGGTCCGGGCTACAGGTTCCGTTGACCTATGCTACGCTTGGTCAGGTTATGTTAGGTCAAGTTTGGTTAAGGTGGCTATGACCTTTGTGCTATAAACTGCTATTCGGTCGATATCTGTGCGCTGCATTGCTATAGTAGCATCTGCTTGAATCTGGGGTGGCCAGCAATCGCGGTGGTGCATGTTTGGTTGATATAGGTTACGTTTGGTTTGGTTAGGTTAGGCTAAGTTTGGTTAGGGTGCCTTTGACCTTAGTGCTGTACGCTGCAATTTGGTGGCTTTCTGCGCTCTGCTGTGCTCTAGTATTTTCTGCTTGTCTCTGGGGAGGCCAGCAATAGCGGTCTCGGCACGTTGGGTTAGGTTATATTGCGTTTGGTTGTACTACGTTTGGATATTGTAGGAGAGGGTAGCTGCGACCATTGATCTATACCATGCTATTCGGCGGGATTTTGCCCTCTTCTTTGTTCTACTATACTCTGCTCGACGTTGGGCATGCCAGTAACGGTTTTCTGGTCCCTATAGTTTGAGTTAGGTTACGTTTGGTTATGTTAAGGTAGTTTGTGTTAGGTTGGAGAGATACGACTTTCGTGGTATACGCTGCCATACGGTGAATTTCTGCGATCTGCTGTTATCTAATACTCCCTGCTTTGCACTGGGGATACCAGAAATAGTGGCAGCGGCGCGTTATTTTTTGTTGGGCTACGTTAGGTTGGGTTATGTTTGTCTGGGCTATGTTGGGATATCGTTTGCTTTCGTAACATTCATTGCCATTCTGTGGACCCCTGCGCTCTACTCGCCTCAAATATGCCCTGCTTGGCGATGTGGTGGCCGGCAATATTGGGATGCGCAAGTTGGGTTGGGATAGGTTAAGTTTGGTTGGGTTATGTTAGGTCAGGTTAGGTTAGGATATCTTCTACTTTTCCGGTTTACACTTAAAAGCAGCGGATTTCTACGGCCTACTGTGCTCTAGTATATCCTCCTTGGCTCTGGGGAGGCCAGCAATGGTAGTGGCTTCAAGTTAGGTTGGGTTTGGTTACGTTTGGTATTGTTACGATTGGTTAGGTTACGAGATGGTACCTTTAACTTTGGATATATACACATGTATTCAGTTGACTTATGCGCTCTACAGTGTTCTAATGTGCTCTGACTGGTGCTGGGGAGGCCAGCAATAGTGCTAACGGCAGTTTAGGTTCTGCTAAGCTGCGTTCGGTTAGGTTACGTTCGGTTGGCTTATGACAAGATAGCTTTGACTTGTGCTGTACACTGATGTTCGGTGTATTTCTGCGCTCTTCACTGCTCTGCTATACTCTGCACGACTCTGGGGAGGCCGGCAAAAGCGGTCGTGGCACGACATGATGTGTTAGTTTGGCTAGGTTAGGTTAGATTACGTTTGGTCATGATGGCTTTGACTTCTGTGTTATAATCTGCTATTCGGTGGATTCCTGCGCTCTACTGTGCGCCAATATGTTCTGCTAGGCTCTGGGAAGACCTGAAATAGCGGTATATGCTCATTACGCTTAGTTATTCTACGTTTGGGTAGATTAGGTTAGGTTGTGCTGGGTTAGGATATCTTTGACTCTTGTGCTACACACTACTATATGGCGGCTTCCTGTGGTCTACTGTGCTCTAGTATGTTCTGCTTGGTTCTGGGGAAGCCAGCAATAGTGGTCGCGGCCGGTTAGGTCCAGTTATTGTACGTTTGTCTAGGTTTGGTTATGTCTGGTTACGGTAAGGTAACTTTGGCTTTTGTGCTGTAAATAGCAGTTTGATGATCTGCGATCTGCTGTGCTCCAGTATACTCTGCTCGACACTGGGTGTGCCAGCAATATTGGTCATGGCACGATACGTTGTTTTAGGCTACGTTTGGTTAGCTTATTATTGGTTAGGTTAGGTTGGGCTAAGTTTGGTTAGGGTCGCTTCTACCTTCGTGCTATACACTGTTGTTCGGTGGATTCCTGCCCCCTGCGACGCTCTACTCTAATCTGCTAGAGCCAGGGGAGGCCAGTAATAGTGGTCGCGGCACGTTACGTTTTGCTTGGCTATGTTAGGCTAGGTTAGGGTAGTTAGGGTTTGGTTTGGTTATCTGTGTCTTTTCTGCCGTACACTGCTTTTCTATTGACTTTTACACCCTACTCTCCTCTAATATGTCGTGCATGCCCCTGGAGAGGCCAGCAATATTTGTCGCGTCACGTTAGGTTCAGTTAGATTACGTTTGGTTGTGCTAGAATTGGCTAGGATGGGGCGGGATTGCTTTGCCTATTGAACTATACACAGCTATTCGGTGGATTTCTGCACACTACTCCGCTTTAGCGTCTTCTGCTTTGCATTGTGGAGGAGAGCAATAGCGGTCCCTGCTCGATACTTTGAGTTATGCTACGTTCGGTTACGTCACGGTTGGCTATGTTAGGAAGGGACAGCTTTAGCTTTGGCGCTATACACTGCTCTTCGGTGGACTTCTGCGCAGTACTGTGCTCTGATATATTCTGCTTTTCTCTGGGGACGCCAGCAACAACTTTCGTGGCACGTATGTTTGAGTTATTTTCCGTTCGCTTTGGCAAGGTTAGGTTAAGTTCGATCATGGTGGGTATGGCTTTTGTACTCTACACTGCTGTTATGTGCATCTCTGCGCTCTACTATGCTCTAGTATGTTCTGCTTGCCTCTGTGGAGGTCAGCAATAGTGTTCTCGGCACGTAAGTTTGAGTTAGATTACGCCGTTATGTCACTTTTGGTTAGGTTAGGATAGGGTAGCTTTGACTTTTGCGATATATACCGCTGTTCGGTCAGTTTCTGCGCCCTAGATTGCCCTACTATATTTTGCTCTACTATAGGGATGCGAGCAATTGGGGCCGTGGCACTATAGATTGGGTGACGTTACGTTTGGTTAGGTTTCGTTATGTTATGAATGGTTAATGTAGCTTCGACTTTCGTGCTATACACAGTTATTCGGTGCATTCCTTCCTTCCGCTGTGCTCTATCTTATATTGCTGGTCCCTGGGTGCCCAACAATGTTGGTGGCGGACGTTACGTTGAGTTTTGCTACGATAGGTTAGGCTATGTTAGTTCGTGCCAGGTTTGGATATCGTCCAATTTTCTGCTGTATACGGCGATCCGATGTATTCCTGCACAATAACCTCCTCTAATATGTTCCGCTTGACTCTGTGGAGGACGGCAATAGCGATCGCGGCGCGTTAGGTTGAGTTAGCTTACGCTTGGTTACGTTACGGTTGCGCAGATTCGGACATGATTGCTTTGTCTTCTATGTGTTGGATCTCTGCTCCCTACACTACTCTAAAATTTTCAGTTTGTCTCTGGTCGGGACAGCAATAGTGGTTTCGGCACGTTATGCTGTACCTTCTTATGTCCGGCTAGGTTGGGTTGGGCTAAGTTTGGTGATGGCAGCACCATCTTTTGCGCTGTACACGGCTATTCGGTGGGCTTCTGCACTCTACTGTGCTCTAATATTTCCTGCTTCGCACAGGCTAGGGCAGCAAAAGCAGTCTCGGCACGTTAGGTTGTTTTTAGGCTATGCCTGGTTATACTCTATTTTTCTAGGTTAGGTTCGTGTGGCATTCACTGTTCCTATATACATTGAGATACTATTGAATTCTCAGTTCTACTGTCCATTAATGTGCCCCGCTTGACTCTGTGGAAGCCTGCAATAGTGCTCGCGGCACATTGGAGTGAGTTATGTCAGGTTCGGTTATATTTCGTTTGGTTAGATTAGGAGATGATATCTTTGACTTTAGTGCTATAGTCTTCGATTAGCTGGATTTCGGCGACCTGCAGTGCTCTAATATTTTCAGCTTGGCCCTGGGAAGGACAGCAATAGTTGTCTCTGCACGATCCGATGAGTCACGTTACGTTCGGTTAGGTTGCGTTAGGCTAATTTTGGCTAGGTTAGCTTTAACTTTTGAGGTGTGCAATGCAGTTCGTCTGATTTCTGCGCTCTACTATGCTCCAGTATGTCCAGCTTGGCACTGGGGTGGTAGCGACAGCGGTCGCCGCAGGTTTGGTTGTGTTCGGCTATGTTTGGATATGCTCTGTTGGGGTGGGTTAGGTTTGGGTATCTTCGAATTTCCAGATATACACAGTGATTATATGTATTTCTGCGTTCTACTCTCCACTAACGTGTTCTGCTTGGCTCTGGGGTGGACAGCAGTAGTGCTCGCGGCACGTTAAGTTGAGTCAGATTGTTTGGTTATGTTACGATTGGTTAGGTAGGAGAGGATATCTCCGACTTTAGTGCTATAGTCTGCTATTGCTTGGACCTCTGAGCACTACAGTGATCTAATATTTTCAGTTTTTCCTTGGGTAAGCCCGCAGTAGTTGTCGCGGCACTTTAGGTAGAGTTACGTTACGTTTGGTTACGTCACTGTTGGTTAGGTTAGGATATGCAGTTTTTCCTTAGCGATATAGTATTTAGTTAAGTGGAATCCTGTGCCCTGCACTGCTCTAACGCTTTAAGCTTGGCACTGGGAAGGCCAGGAATAGAGATCTCTACACGTTAGGTTGAGGCAGGTTACGCCGCGTTAGGTTTGTTTAGGATGAGTTTGGATAGGGTAGCTTTAACTTTTGTGGTGTGGAATGCAGCACGGTTGACTCCTGCGCCCTACTGTGCTCTAGTATGCCCTGCGTGGCTCTGGGGTAGTAGGAACAGCGGTCTCGGTAAGTTAGGTTGTGTTAGGCTATGTTTGCCTGAGTCCTGTTGGATTGGGCTGGTCTTTGGTAGCTTTGACTTTTCTGATATACACTACGATACTACGGATGTCTGTGTTCTACCCTTCACTAATGTGTTCTGCTTGGCTCTGTCGAGGCCTTCAATAGTGGTCGCGGCACTTCAGCTTGAATTAGGTTACGTTTGGTTATGTTACGATTGGTT
Source organism: Eufriesea mexicana (assembly GCF_001483705.2). NCBI lineage: Eukaryota > Metazoa > Arthropoda > Insecta > Hymenoptera > Apidae > Eufriesea > Eufriesea mexicana. The sequence continues at coordinate 1,293 of NW_016980076.1, read as the reverse complement.
AGGTTAGGAGAGGATAGGTTTGACTTTAGTGCCGTAGTCTGCTACTAGGTGAATTTCTGCGCCCTAAGGGGCTCCAATGTATTCAGCTTGCCTCTGGGAACTCCAGCAATAATGGTCTCGGCACGTTATGCTGTGACAGGGTGCGTTCGGTTCGGTTTGGTCGGGCCAAGTTTGCGCAGTGTAGCATTATCTTTTGTGCTGATCGCAGCTATTCGGTGGATTTCTGCGCTCTACCGTGCTGTGGTGTGTCCTGCTTGGCTCTGGGAATGGCAGCAATTGCGGTCTCGGCACGTTAGGTTGAGTTAAGCTATGCTCGGTTATGTTCTGTTGGTGTGTATTAGGTATGGGTAGCTTTGACTACTCTGACATACGCTGCGAGTCTGTGGATTTCTGCGTCCTAGTCGCCACGGACATGTCTGTTCGACTCTTGGGAGGTCAGTAACGGTTGTCTCGGCGCGACAAGTTGGGCTTTGCAACGTTTGGTTAGGGTACGTTAGCTTGTGTTATTTTTGGATTGCTTCGACTTTCGTGGTATTAACAGGTGCTCGGTGGATTCCTACGACCTACTCTTCCCTAGTATGTTCCGCTTGTCTCTCGGGAGACCAGCAATAATATACGTGGCACGTTTGTCTTAGTTGTGTACCGTTCGCTTTGGTTAGGTTAGGATAAGTTTGGTCATTATGGCTTTGATTTTCGTGCTGTACACTGCTACACTGTGCTTTCCTGCGCTCTATTGGGCTCTAGTATATTCTGCTTGGATATGCGGCGGCCAGCAGTAGTGCCCCCGTCGCGTTAGTCTGAGTTACGTTGCGCACGGTTTTATTACGTTTGGTTATGTTAGGAGAGGGTACCTTTGACTATTGTGCTATACACTAATATTTTGAGTATTCCGCGCTCAACATAGTTCTACAATACCCTGCTGGACACTCCGGAGGCCAAAAATTGTGGTCGGGGCACGTTACATTAACCTTGGCTGCGTTAGGTTAGGTAATGTAAGTATGGGTTTGGTTTGGATATCTTCGGCTTTCCTGCGATACACCGTGATTCTATGGATTTCTGTGCCCTACTCTCATCTAACAGGTTCTGCTTGGTTCTGGGGAGCACATGATTAGTAGTGGCGGCATGTGTGGTCGAGTTTGGTTACGTTATGTAGTGTTGCGGTTTTTCAGGTTAGGAAAGGGTACCTATGACTTTTGTGCGGTACACTGCTATTCTGTGGATTTCTGCGATCTACATTTCCCTCCTACACTCTGCACGACTCCCTCCAGGCCAGCAATAGTGGTCGTGGCACGT
>NW_016980075.1:0-304 GCF_001483705.2 Eufriesea mexicana | reverse complement strand
GAAAAGATACTATCGGCCTGCTATAGCCATTGAAATGCTATAGAATCTGGCTGGAGAATTCCATTATATTGTCATTTTCGACTAATATCGTGGTGAGCTAACTCCCTAGCATAAATAAGGAGGAAAGACTCTATTGGCGTGCTATAGCCACTGCAGAGCTATAGATCCCGTCTGGATAATTCAATTTTATAGCCATTTTCGTCTAATATAGTGGAGAGCTATCTGTCTTGCATAAATAACCAGGAAAGATTCCATTGGCATGCTTTAGCCATTGCTATGCTTTAGAATCTGGCTGGGATATTCA
>NW_016980074.1:0-258 GCF_001483705.2 Eufriesea mexicana | reverse complement strand
TACTCAGCTTGGCTCCGGGGATGCCAGCAATAGTGGTCTCGGCACGAAGGGTTGAGATAGACAGCGTTTGGTTATATTAACTTTGATTATGTTGGGATAGTATAGCTTTGACTTTTATGCTATACGCCCCTATTCGGTGCACTTCAGCTCTCTACGTTGCTTTAGTATGCTGTGCTTTCCATTGGCGAGGCCAGGAACAGTATCATCGGCATGTTATATTTAGTTAGGTTACGTTCGGTAAGGTTCGGTTAGTACAGG
>NW_016980073.1:0-724 GCF_001483705.2 Eufriesea mexicana | reverse complement strand
TATGGATGTATGTATGTATGGATGAATGGTTGTGTGGATGGATGGATGTATGGGTGGGTTGCGTTGTGGATGGACGGATGTACGTATGTATGAATGGATGGATGTACATATGTATGGATGTATGGATTGATGGATGTATGGATGGACAGAGGTATGGGTGGATGGACTTATGGATGTATGGATGTATGAATGTATGGATGTATGGATGGCTGGTTGAACGGTTGGATGGATTTATGGATGGGAGGATGAATGGATCTATGGATGGGTGTATGGATGGGTGTATGTACGGATGTGTGTATAGTTGTATGTATGGATGTATGAATGTATGGCTGTATGTACGTGTGAATGTACGAATGTATGCATGTGCGGATGTATGGATGTATTGATCTATATTTGTATGGATGTATGGATGCCTAGATGTATGGATGCCTGGATGTATGAGTGGATGTATGTATGGATGGATGGATGGATGGATGTATGTATGGACGTATGAATGGATGTATGTATGGTTGTATGGATGTATGGATGGATGGATTTGTTTATGTGTGAATGAACCAACGTATGGATGGGTGGATGTATGGATGGATAGATGCATGCATCGATGGACGTTTGAATGCGTGCTAGTACGGATGAATGGATGTATGGTCGGTGGATGAATGGCTGGGTGGACGTATGGATGGATGGAAGTATGGAAAGATGGATGTGTGGATGGATGTATGTATGG
>NW_016980072.1:336-570 GCF_001483705.2 Eufriesea mexicana | reverse complement strand
CATATATCCTGCCATCCACACATCCATACATACATACATCCATACAATCATACATTCATGCATTCCAACACCTGTACATCAATACATCCAGCCATCCACATATCCTGCCATCCACACGAACATCCGTCCTTACATCCATCTATCCACACACCCATACATCCATAAATCCATACATCCATTCATATATACATCCATACATTCATACATACGTACATCCGGCCATCCATACCTCAA
>NW_016980072.1:0-221 GCF_001483705.2 Eufriesea mexicana | reverse complement strand
AGCACCCATCCATAGATCCAGCGATCCATACATCTATCCATCCATGCATCCATCCATACATACATACATCCTTCCATACATCCATACATACATCCATACAACCATCCACCCATACAACCATCCAATCATAGATCCATCCATCCACACATCCATACAATTATAGATCCATACATCCATTCATCCGTACATCCATCCAGCCAAACCTCAATCCATCCATACAT
>NW_016980071.1:0-734 GCF_001483705.2 Eufriesea mexicana | reverse complement strand
CGATTATCTTGTCCATCGATGGTATAAATTCCACAGAAAATCTAAAATTATCAGTGAATATGAGGGTTGTGTCTAAAGATATTTTAGTGCACACTACGGTACGCATTACATCCATCAATATAGCACGCTAGCCGTTCGATTAGTACATTCATTGACGATGCATATTCTATAGAAATACTTGAATGACAAAATACAGGCGCATTGTCCCTCGAGATTTTAACAATTGACAACACAGTTCTGAGTGCAGGCATCATCACAGAACTGTAGCCGATGGATTTGTTTCCTCACTGTTGATATAAATTCCACAGCAATACTGGAATATTCAATGTATGGTACGGTTATGGCTTGAGACATTTCCAGGTGACAGTTCGGTGCTTATTACATCCACGAATACAGCATGGTAGCAGATGGATTAGTCTGTTCAATGATGGTTTTAATTCTATAATAATAATATATTATCAAGATGCGGATCCCCCGTCCTTCGAATTATTAGCAATTGGCAACACAGTGCCGAGAACAGCCATCACCACAGTAATGATGTTGTTGGACTACTTTAATCACTGATGATGCAAATTCCAGGGAAATTCTAGCATAACCTATATATGGAACGGTTACGGCTCGTGATATCGACAGTTGTCTGTACTGCACTTAATAGATCTACCAACTGAGCAGCCTTGCCTTTGGATGAGTCCTATCACTGATGATGTATATTATGCAGCAATTCTATAAGGAGA
>NW_016980070.1:0-317 GCF_001483705.2 Eufriesea mexicana | reverse complement strand
TCACTTTTTGTCAAATTGCACGGTTTTTTGGGGAATAGGAAATTTTATTTTCGTACTTTTGTTAATTTTTTACTAACAAAGGTTGTGATAATAGACATTTTTTAATTTTTCATCTTAATCTTCCTGTTTAATCTTCCGGATAGGGACGGTACTCGTTTCACTTTTTGTCAAATTGCACGGTTTTTTGGGGAATAGGAAATTTTATTTTCGTACTTTTGTTGATTTTTTACTGACGAGGATTGTGATAACGATCATTTTTTAATTTTTCATCTTAATCTTCCTGTTTAATCTTCCGGATAGAGACGCTACTCGCTTCA
>NW_016980069.1:0-563 GCF_001483705.2 Eufriesea mexicana | reverse complement strand
ATCCAATGGCAAGTACTGCCATCTACTTGCCAGAGGAGAGGTCTATTCAAAATCTAAAATCTGTTATAGCTTGGTGAATAGCTCGCCTAACGCCTTCAATCCAGTGGCAAGTACAGCCATTTACATGCCAGAGAATTGGTCTTTTCAAAATCAATAGTCTGTTATAGCTTGGTGAATAGGTCGCGTATCGCCTTCAACCAATGGCAAATACAGCCATCTGTTTGCCGGAGAATAGGTCTTTTCAAAATATACAACCTGTTATAGCTTGGGGAATAGATCGCCTAACGCATTCAATCGAATGGCAAGTACAGCCATCTACTTGCTAGAGAAAAAGTCTAATCAAAATCTATAAGCTGACTTAGCTTGGTGATTAGATCGCCTAACGCCTTCAATCCAATGGCAAGTAAAGCCATCTACTTACCAGAGAATAGGTCTATCCAAATCTATAATCTGTTAGAGCTTGGTGAATAGGTCGCCAAAAGCCTTCAATCCAATGGCATGTACAGCCATCTTCTTGCCAGAGAATAGGTCTATTGAAAGTATATAATCTGTTATAGCTTGGT
>NW_016980068.1:0-519 GCF_001483705.2 Eufriesea mexicana | reverse complement strand
ACCTAACCAAACGTAACCAAAGTCAACTTAACGTGCAGTTAGCCATTTTGCTGACATCCCAAGAGACAAGGAGAAAATGTTTGATCACAGCAGAACGCAGAAACCTACAGTGTGACAATGTGTAGCGCAAAAGTCGCAAAAGTCGAAGCTGTCCTTTCCTGCACTAACTAAACGTAGCTTAACCAAACGCAACATAACGTAAACTAACGTGACGAGTCTTCTATTGCTGCCCTCACCATAGACACGCAGAACATATTAGAGAAGAGTGCAGTGCAGAAATCCACCGAGTAACAGCGTATAGTACGAAAGTCATAGCTATCCGATCCGAAATTGGCATAACCAGACAACCGAAAGTACCATAACTCAACACAACGCGACGAGGCGTGTATTGCTGCAATCCCCGGAGACAAGCAGGATATACTAAATAAGGGTAGAGCGCAGAAATCTGCAGCATTGCATTGTACAGCGCCAAAGTCAGCCACCTAATCCTTACCTGAACTAACCTAAGCTAACCAAACG
>NW_016980067.1:328-886 GCF_001483705.2 Eufriesea mexicana | reverse complement strand
TACCCTCCTTATTTACGCAATAAAGTTAGCTCACCACGATATTAGTCAAAAAGTCAATAAAATAGAATTTTACAACCAGATTCTGGAGGACTGCAATGGCTGTAGCTCGCCAATAGAATCTATCCTCCTCACTTATGCAAGCAAGTTAACTCACCACAATATTAGTCGAAAATGTCAATAAAATTGAACTTTCCAGCCAGATTCTATAGCATTGCGACAGCTATAGCAAGTGAATTGTATCTTTGCTCCTTGTATATGCAAGAAAGTTAGCTCACTACGCTGTTGGACGAAAATGTCAATAAATTTGAATTTCCCAAACACATTCTATATCAATGCAATGGCTATAGCACGCCAAAATTATCCTTCCTCCTTATTTATGCAAAAAAGTTAGCTCACCACAAATCTAGCCAGAAATGTCAATATAATTGAGTGTTTAAGCCTGATTCTAAAGCATTGCAATGGCTACAGCTTGCCAATAGTATCTTTCCTCCTTTTTTGTGCAAGAAAGATAGCTCACCACGATATTAGTCGAAAATGTAAACAAAATTGAATTTTCCA
>NW_016980067.1:0-230 GCF_001483705.2 Eufriesea mexicana | reverse complement strand
AATGTCAATAAATTTGTATTTTCCAACCACATTCAGCATCACTGCATAGGCTACCGCACGCCAATAGAATTATTCATTCTTATATATGCAAGAAAGTTGGCTCACCACGATATTAGTGGAAAATGTCAGTAAAATTGAATTTTCGAGGAAGATTCTATAGCGTTGCGATGGTAATAGCACGCCAATAGCACCTTTCCTCCTTATTTATGCAAGAAAGTCAGCCCACCACG
>NW_016980066.1:0-535 GCF_001483705.2 Eufriesea mexicana | reverse complement strand
GCACGCTATTTTGAGTTATGGCACGTTGAGGTATGTCTGATTAGGTCAGGTTAGATTAGGTTAGCTTCGACTATTGTGCGATACACTGCGATTCTGTGGATTCCTGTGCTCGACATTACTTTTCTACTATACCATGCTCAACTCTGGGGATGCGAGCAATGGTGGCCGTGCCACGTTGGGTTGAGTTATGTTACGATTGGTTTGGACACGTTAGGCAATGTTTGGCTAGGCTCGCTTTGACTTTCGTGCTATACACTGCTATACGGTGGGTTTCTGTGATGAACTGTGCTCCACTACATTCTACCTCGCTCTGGGGAGGCCAGGAGCAGCTGTCGCCGTACGCTACATTTGGAAATGGTACGTTGGGGGTGGCCTGGTTTAGTCAGGTTGGGTTAGATTAGGTTATCTTCGACTTTTGTGCGGTACAGTGCAATTCGGGGGATTCGTGCGCTCTACATTGCTCTACTTTACTCTGCTCGACTTTGTGGAGGCGAGCAATATAGGTCGTGGCACGTCAGGCTGAGTAAGGTTACGT
>NW_016980065.1:0-216 GCF_001483705.2 Eufriesea mexicana | reverse complement strand
CCACCGAATAGCAGTGTACAGCACAAAAGTCGAAGTGACGCTAACCTGACATGAACCAACCTATCCTAACCAACCGTAGCCCAACTGAACTTAAGTGCCGCGACCACTATTGTTGGTCTCCCCAGGTCCAAGCAGAATATAGTAAAGCACAGCCCAGCGCAGAAATCCACCGAACAACAGTGTACATCACGAAAGTCGAAGCTACACTTACCGAAC
>NW_016980064.1:0-297 GCF_001483705.2 Eufriesea mexicana | reverse complement strand
CTGACCAGCCCCGACCTTGCCTGGCCTGACATGACCTGATGAGACCTGACATGACATGATCTGGTCTGAAGAGAACTGACCTGAACTGTCCTGACCTGACCAGACACGATCTCACCTGGCCTGACCTTACCAGACTTGACATGACCTGACATGACCTGAACTGACCTGACCTGATCTGAGCTGTCCTGACCTGACCTGGCATGACCTGACCTGACCTGACCTGTCCTGACTGATCTGACCTGACCTGACGTGACCTGACCTGACCTGACCAGACTGATCTGACCTGACCTGACCAGA
>NW_016980062.1:0-661 GCF_001483705.2 Eufriesea mexicana | reverse complement strand
ATTCTCACATTTCAATCTAATTAGTGATACATTTACATATTTGTATTAAATTATGATTTTCGTGTGTGCAGTATGTTGGTTGATCGTAAGAATGGTGTAGAATGCATCAAACATTAACGAACGCGGTTGAGAACGAAGTACGGACGCCATGTTCGCTCGCCTTCAAATTTGCCAAGCCTTCGTGAAAATATGGTAATGCTGAATTTCTTATATCGAAGCCAGACTTATTAAGTGTATGTAAGTACTTTATTGGTGATTTGTTTCATGTATCATTTTATAATATATAACTATGACTATATTTGAGATTTTGAAAAATATTCATTAAATATTGTTATATTTGACTTAGAAAACGAAATAATTCACATATTACATTATTTCGGTTTCGAATATTTTACAAAATCGTGATAATTTTGTCCTAAACAATAATTTTTTATTATTTTTACGAAAGAGTCGTAATTACAGTTGCGTTGAATTTTCAAACGCAAATTCGGAAATTATTGCGTCATATCGTCGTGCAGTCCGTATGCGCAGTTAGTATGCGCGGTAGGCATGCGCAACTCGACTGCGCAGGCTGATGGCGCAGTTATATTTCAAGTTTTACTGTATTCCATTCACATCGTTTATAAATTCTTTATAATAGTTATAATGTATTACATTCATC
>NW_016980061.1:0-528 GCF_001483705.2 Eufriesea mexicana | reverse complement strand
TGATCGCAGGCGGCCCGGTAGCAACGGGCGAAAGCAGAAAGATACGAGAGCACCGTAGTGGCGATGGATGCCATGAAGAGATGAGTTACGTTCAACGCTACTCAGTGACTGGATAAAAAGGCAACCCTTGTTTTGTGATTAGAATATTACAGGTCGGAGTCCGTGGTCCTGAGGATCAATTCAGGCGTCAGGATTGTATTCCGGTAAGGGACACAGGCAAGGCCGGGACTCAGATCGAGTTCAGATTTCCCAGGTTTCAATTTTATACTGGAAAGGAAATCTGTGCGTAGGCTGGGACCAGATAAGTCGGAGTCGGTTGGTACTAGCTGGAGAAGGTGGTCACCTCTCCGGCTTGTGGTACACCTTGGCAAGGCTGGAGACCGTTAGGTTAAGGAAGAGAGAATTTCGAGCATATAGTTCGAATGGTCATGATAATGTTCCGGAACTGATCACTCCGGGATGGTTGCGGCTTAGTTCTAACAAGCATCCGTGAGAACCGTGGTTGGTAAAGCTAAATCAGGAATCCCT
>NW_016980060.1:0-677 GCF_001483705.2 Eufriesea mexicana | reverse complement strand
TTCGTTAGGCTATGTTTGTTTGTGTTAGGTTTGGATAGCTTTGACTGTGCTGCTATACACTGCGATCCTGTGGATATCTGCTATTTATTATGCTCTGCTCGGTTCTGTGCTGTCCAGCAATACTGGTATCGGCACATTATGTTGAGTTATGCTACATTTGGTTAAGTTATGTTAGTTCACTTGAGGACCGAATATCTTTGACTTTTGTGCTATTCACTGCAATGCGGTCGATTTCTGCGCTCTACTGTCCTCTGGTATTTTCTGTATTGCTCTGGCGTGGACAGAAATAGTGGCCGTGGCTCGTTAGGTTCGGCTACGTTACGTTTGGTTATATTCGTTTCGTTTGGTTTATGTTAGGATATCTTCTGCGCCTGTCCTCTACACTACAATACTGCCGATTTCTGCGCTCTACTGCGCTCCAGCATATTCTGCTTGGCCCTGGGTTGCCAGCATCTGTGGTCTCGGCACGTGAGGTTGAGTTAGGTTACGTTCGGCTAGGATCGGTTAATCTGGGTTAGGTTAGGATATCTCAGATTCTGTCGCTTTACGTTGCCACAGTTTGGACTTCTGCGCTCTACCCTCCTTTAATATTTTCTCCATGGCGATGTGGAGGGCTGCAATAGGGGGCTCTGCACGTTAGGTTGGGTTAGGTTACGTTTGACTGGGTTGTGCTTTAT
>NW_016980059.1:0-907 GCF_001483705.2 Eufriesea mexicana | reverse complement strand
AGCAATGGTGGTCGCGGCACGTAAGGTTTTGTTGCGATGCGTTTGGTTATTTTTCACTTGGTTAGGTTACGAGAGGATTGCTTTGACGTTAGTGCCATTGATCATTAGGTGGATTTCTGCTCCCTGCAGAGCTTTAATATTCCCAGCTTGGCTCTGGAAGTCCGACAACTGTGGTCTCGTCTCCTCATGCTGTGTCGAGTTACGTTCGTTTATGTGGGTTATGCAAACTTAGGTCAGGATTACTTTAGCCTTTGCGCTGTAAACTGCAATTCGGCGGACTTCAGCACTCTACTGTGCTCTAGTATGTCCTGCCAGACTCCTTGGTGGGGGAGGGGTGGTGGTAGCAGTAGCGTTTTTGACACGATAGGTTGAGTTATGTTACGTTCGGCTTTGCCATGTTTGGCAAGTTTAAGAGAGGGCTGCTTTGACTTAGTGATGTTGTCTGCTATTAGGTGGACATCTGCAACATAAAGCGTTCTAATATTTCAGCTTGTCTCTTGGAAGCCCGGCAATAGTGATCACGGAACGCTATGTTGAGTCAGTTTAAGCGCGGTTAGGTTGGGATAGACTACGTTTGGTAAGGGTAGCTTTAACTGTTTTGCTGTACACCGCTTTTCGGGAGATCTCCGCGGTCATCTATGCTCTAGCATGTTCTGCTTGCCTCTGGGATGGCAGCAATATTGGTCTCGTCAAGTACGTTTGAGTTATATTACGTTCGGTTATGTCTCGTTTGGTTAGGTTAGGATATGATAGCGTTGACTTTTATGCTATACACTGCTGCTCGTTTGATTTCAGCGATCTACATTGCTCGAATGTCGTGCCACGACCGCTATTTCTAGTCTCTCTGCAATCGAGTGTAGTATAGTAGATCTATTGGGAGCTCAGAAATACACGGGATAGCAGTGTA
>NW_016980058.1:0-1235 GCF_001483705.2 Eufriesea mexicana | reverse complement strand
TTTGAGCTGCACACTTCCATCCTATGGACTCCTGCGCTCTACTCTCCTCAAATACGTGCTGCTAGGCGATGGGGAGGCCAGAAACCGTGAGCTAGGCGCGCTAGGCTTAGATATGTTTCGTTTAGTTACGTTAGGTTGGGACATGTTAGCTTTGCGTTACCTTGACTGTTTCGCTTTACACAACAGTGCGACATATTTCTGCGATCTACTCTGCTCTAGCGTATTCTGCTTGTCTTTGGAGATGACAGCAATAGCCGTCTAGGCACGTTGGGCTAGGTTACGTTACATTTGGTGGCGTTCGGTTAGGTTACGTTTGGTTAGGATGGCCTTTACTTTTGCGGCATACGCTGATGTTCGGTGTATTTCTGCGCTCTTCTAGGCTCCAACATATCCTGATTTGTTTTGGGGTGGCCAGCAGTAGCGGTCTCGGCCGGTGAGGTTGAGTTAGGTAATGTTCGTTTGGGTTATGTTTGTTTGGGATAGGTTTGTATATTTCTGACTTCCCCGATATGCACTGCGGTTCTATGGATCTCTGCGCTCTACTATCCACTAATATGTTCTGCATGGATATGGAGAGACCTGCAATCGTTGTCGCCGGACGATTGGTTGTGTTAGGTTACCCTTGGATATTTACGATTGGAAGTTTAGGAGGTGATTTATTTGACTTTTGTGCTATACATTGATACTAGGCGGAATACTCCACTGTGCAGTGCTCTAGCTATACTAGGCGGAATACTCCACTGTGCAGTGCTCTAGCGTGTTCAGCTTGTCTCTGTGGAGGCCAGCAATTGTGGCCCCGGCACGTTAGGCTGAGCTAGGCTACGTTCGGTTGGATTGTGTTAGTCTGGGCAAGGTTAGGATAGCTTTGACTTTCGTGGTATACACAGCTGTTCAATGGATCCGTGCGATCTACCCTACTCTAGTATGTTCTGCCTGGCTCGGTGGATGCGAGCACCAGTAGCCCCGGCACGTTCTGTTGAGTTAGGCTGCGTTCTGTTATGTTAGGGTAGGACAGGCTAGTTTGTTTTACCTTTGACTATTGTGCTGGGCACTGTAGTGCGGCGGATTACTGCGCTCTACTGTGCTCTAGGGTATTCCATTTGTCTCTGCAGAGGCAAGCAATAGCGGCCTCGGCACGTTAGGTTTAGCTAATCTACGTTCGGTTATGTTACGTTTGTCTATGTTTGGATTGGGTAGCTTCGACTATTATGCTACGCACTGTGATTCTTTTGACT